>NC_071258.1:19547388-19827388 GCF_023375685.1 Ictalurus furcatus
GCTGGATGTCAACGTGGTGACCATGGCTCCAGAGCTCCATCTTGAAACTCACGAGGTGGTCTCACCTGCAGAGCTCCAGCCAAAGGTCAACATGGCGACCTCATCTCCAGAGTTCCAATCTGAGACCCACGAAGTAGTCTCAGCTCCAGAGCACCAGTTGGAGGTCCACGAGGTGACCTCCTCTCCAGAGCCCCAGCACGAGACCCATGAGGTTGTCTCATCTCCAGAACTCGAACCTGAGACCTATGAGGTGGTCTCGCCTGCCGAGCTACAGCCGGAGGTCAATGTGGTGACCTCTTCCCCAGAGCTCCAGTATGAGACTCATGAGATGGTTAACGTGGCAACCTCTGCTCCCGAGCTACAGCTTGAGATTCATGAGTTGGTCTCACCTGTAGAGCTCCAGCATGAGACGCACGAGGCGGTCTCATCCCCAGAGCTTCAGCATGAGACTCACGAGGTGGTCTCATCCCCAGAGCTCCAGCATTAAGTCAATTCCTGCTAGAGGTCGAAGAGGCAGCCTCTCAAGCCAAGTTCCTGTCCGAGGTTGAAGAGACAACCTCTCAAGCCAAGCTCCTGTCCGAGGTCGAAGAGACGGCCTCTCAAGGAAGTTCCTGTCCGAGGTCGAAGAGACGGCCTCTCAAGCCAGTTTCCTGTCTGAGTTCGATGAGATGGCCTCTCAAGCCAGGTTCCTGTCCAAGGTCGAAGAGATGGCCTCTCAAGCCAGGTTCCTGTCCAAGGTCGACGAGATGGCCTCTCAAGCCAGTTTCCTGTCCGAGGTCAACGAGACGGCCTCTCAAGCCAGGTTCCTGTCCAAGGTTGAAGAGACAGCCTCTCAAGCCAAGTTCTTGTCCAAGGTCGAAGAGACGGCCTCTCAAGCCAAGTTCATGTCCGAGGTCGAAGAGATGGCCTCCCAAGGCATGTTCCTGTCTGAGGTCGACGAGGCGACCTCCCATGCAAAGTTCCAGCTAGAGATCGACGATGTGACCTTCCACGCCATGTTCCAGTCTGAAACCAATGTCACGGCCAACCAGGCTCTGCTCACGCCTGAAACCAACATCACGACCAACCAGACCAACCAAGTTCACGGACCAACCAAGTTCTGCTCATACCCTAGCCTGCTGACACGGACAACCAAGTTCTGATCACACCTGAGCCTTCTGACACAGACAACCAAGTTCTGTTCACGCCGGAGTCTGCTGACACAACCAACCAAGTTCTGCTCATGCCCGAGTATGCTGATAAGGACGACCGAGTTCTGCTCATGCCCGAGTCTGCTGACAAGGACGACCAAGTTCTGCTCACGCCCGAGTCTGCTTACACGGACAACCAAGTTCTCCTCATGCCTGAAACTGACAACACGATCAACCAAGTTCTCCTCATGCCTGAGACTGACGACACAGCCAACCAAGCTTTGCGTACACCTGAGTCTGCTGACACAGCCAACCGAGTTCAGCCTGCAAAGTCAATGGAGAATGACGCTCAGACTCTCTGTGTGACTGAGGATGCCACTCAGCCACCCTGTTCTACTGAGGAAGTTTATCTGCCTCCCGTTGCAGCCAAGAGCTCCGTTTTGCTTCCCTACTCTGCCGTGGATGCCACTACGCCAATGTTCTATGAGGATGTCACTCTGCCATCCTGCTCCGCTGAAGATGTCACTCTGTCTTCCCAAAGGGCCAGGATCACCAGGGGAGGGGAGTGTATTTTGGTGCTCCAGGAGTAGCACCCTTGGGGGGGGTTCTGTCACGATTTCCCCTTGAGTAAGCGCTGTAGCATTGCAGCGTGCTTGGAAAACCGAAGCGCAAGCTCGTGCACGAGCTCGGTGCACAGGCTCTTAGCGAACGCACGCTTTTTGGTCTTCAATAACATTGACTTTGTTTACGTTGGACACGTGCTTTCATTATGGTTATGTTCTGTCTTCGCCCAAGTTTTGTCATTGGTTGGTTCCCGAATGTGTGCCATCATTGTTTTCATCTGTTCCATGTTTAACCCATGATTACGTTCATTATATAAACCACTTGTGTCTCTGTGCACATTGCTTGATTCATGTTTATTGACCTTGTTTCTCGTTTTTTGTTTTCGATTCTAGCCTTGCCCAGTTTATGCCTGTTTGTATATCGCCTGACCTTTTGCCTGTTATTAGACCACGCTTTGGATTACCGTTTTGGATTTGTCTGCCTACCTCTCTCTCTAATAAACATCTTGTGAGGGAAATTACTCATTTTTACTTTGTAATAAGTTTGTTCTTGTTCATGTTCATCTGAGGATAACGCCTAAGAAGGCCATGTCATATCACTGAGATCAGTACAGAATGTTTATCTGCTTACAGAGACACAAACATATTCTATTGTTCACAGTTCATCTGCACATCTTCCAAGATCCTAAAACAAAGCCTGTTTGAACTGCCTCAAGCCACTTCTTATCAGTACACAGAATTATGTCATACTCTGCGTTTCATATATATAGTAATGGTTTAGTACAAGGGCTTCAGAGCGCTCTCATTATTCTATCCTGCTTTATTCTATACTGTATTAACCATCTTTCTGTAATAAACCTTTTTACCTTCAGAGGACGAGTCTGCGAGTGTTGTCTAATTTCCATGACAGTCTTTTACTGCACTTGCATCTGTCCTAACATCCATTAAGTTTATTTCATGACAAGTAGTAACCACTATTGTACTGTTTTGCTTCATGTGAATATGAAATCAATGTTTTATATATTTAAGGTGGTATTTTGGAAGTTTAAACAATTGAATGAATACTTTTTGTTTTCTTTTTAAAGATAAACTGCTATAGTTTACTAATGATTATTACAAGTGTTTGGTTCAGTAGCCTCATTCTGGCAGATACATACTGATAAGTTTATTTTAGGTTACACTATTCTCCTGTTGTTAAACTCCTGCATTCCTATGTCTTCCCGATTGTCATTTGCGCACATTCACATATCTTTCTGAATACCGTTTGCGCGTTCCTATGTCTTTTGAATACCACATATGTAGTTGTTCCCCTCTTACACTGATATGCTTCCTGTTTTATGCAAATATGCCCTTCCACCTAGCCAATAATTAGTTAGGGCCCAAACACCGATGGTGTGAGGCCCTGTTGGATCTGCTCCGTTTCTTCTTCTTCTTCTTCTTCTTCTTCTTCTTTTCTCAAACGAATTGCATTTGTGAGGGCCGAAATATACCCGAAAACTCACACTCACACTTTACACACATGTCAGAACTGGTGACATCTGATAGGGGTTCCAGCATTGAGCGTGGCAAAAAGGCTCAATAGTGCCACCTACAAAATTTGTGGCTCACGCTTCATTTCACCTACATGTACGAAATTAAATACACATGTGTAACATGCCAAAACGTTCTAAAAAGTCTCTTGAAGCCATGAGTTAACTCAACACGCATAAAAGACCCAGCCTGAAGACATCTTCATGCCAATATTCAGTTACAGTCATACCACCACCTACTGGCAACATGAACTGACATGTTTTACACTAACTCAAACATACAATGTTCAATCTGCACCAAACTTCACACATTTGATACGAATCCGATACTAAATTTCTCAGCTGATACTGATAACCGATTGTTCAGAGTGATATTGGCCGATACCGATAATTCTGCCTTTTATGCCTTCTTTTAAATTAATAATAATTAATTCCACAATTCTGAAAGAAATGCAAATAAAAACTTTATTCTCTCAGTTCCAACAAGTTGTTTTACAGTAACTGGTCTCATAAACAGAAAACACATTACTCAAATTAACATTAACACATTAGCTAAATTCTGAAGATTAAAGTAAGATTTCTTAACTTATTGAATGTTATTAATTCATATTAACATTGACTGAATTCTAAAAAAAAATTTCCTGTTAGGCTCACATTCACTCACCACAAACAAAAGCATTTCTACATCATCACTGAATGTCAAACTGGTAATATAAACATTTTTATATATTAACATTAACTGGATATCAAATATACTAGACTACAAATATATTTTTCTGTGTAATATATACTTTTTTGTCAACTCATCTTCATTTAAATCTTTCAACGGTGTACTGGCGCTTTAATTCAGTGCAAGCAGTGCGAGCAGCGCGAGCAGCGGAGCAAAAAAAATCGACTCAACACTGAAACTCCTGTTACACTGCTGCAGCATCCAGTGTAAAATTTTAGCAGTGAAGAGCTTACAAACTGCAGTTTCGTTGTCATTCCATAGAAGAGACATCATAATTACACACAGCATGAAATTGATGTGTATTCCCGCCCTCTTTTGATTGACAGGATATAATATATCAGGATATAATATATCGGGCCTGATCATCGGATGTTTCTAAACTATCGGCCAATGGCCGATAGCATGAAGAATCGCCTTTATCGGCCGATACCAATTATTGGTTGATACATCCGTGCATCTCTAATATAAACTTTAAAAAATGGAATGGCTTTCCCCTGGCAGAGCAGCCACAACATGCACCTGGGCGCGAGGGCCCATTTATTGCTCCTTGCAGCTTTAATTAACACATTGTCTCTCTTGTGTGTCAAGCATGATATATACTCTTTTTCTTTGAATAAAGAGAAATCTTGGCCTCTGAATTTTATGTGTCTGTCTGTCATTTGGTAACTCTCCCAAGCGCTTGATACAGGAAGTGTGTTGCAGAGCAAGGGCCCCTTCTGCTCTACTTACACTTTCTTTTTTCTTAAAAATCTCAAACTGAAGGCCACATTTCTAACTGTTTCTGGGGGCTCCTCCGGGATATGTACTGAGAGGTAAGAATAATTTGAATTTATTTGTTCTGCCTTGAAGTAGATATCTCACATATACATGTTTTGCATAAATATTCCATGGTGTTCTATGAAAGCAATTGAAATGAGCTCTTAGTTGAATTTAAACATGAAAAGGATCTGGCCGCCATGGTAGCTTTTCCCCAAGGTGTATTGTGAATAAGGCTCCGGCCGCCGTGCTGGTGTTTTCCCTGGCTGTATCCCAATTCTACTGCATGTGTTGCATAAATATTAGTGTTCTATGGAAGCAGTTGGAAGTAACTGTTTTCAAAGAATTTTGAAATAGGAGGACAAACCGAGTCCATCTCCGTCATGCGCACTATTACTTTCTTTGTCTCTGATCCTCTTGCTTTTTGAGCATATTTTATTGCAACGCTGCTGTGTGTAAATCATTAGACATTGGTAGAAGTGGTCAGTCTAAATCAGAGATTACTCCTAATGACTGGTTGTACAATCAGGAATCTTTCTGCAACCTTTTATTGTCAATTTGGCAGGATGGACTACAAGTTCTGTTCAATGGCATCCTAATCTTAGAGAGGGATCCTTTAATGAGGATGATTCAAATACAGCTAAATTCTTAGAAATTGAACCGTATGGGGACTTGCAGTCGGATTATGATTACATGATGCGTGCTCTAAATATATGACTGGACCAGGAACCTAATTGGGACAAGCAGCATGATTGTAAGAACAAAGGCAAATTGAAAGCTAAAAACTCCACACAACCCAAGGTGGAACATTCTAAAAGTAAAGTTATAGTGGCGTGTCCCTCAGTTAGAACATCACCTTATGTTGTTACGTGGTTTGTTTGTTGCCCAATATTGTTCATGAGGCTCACTCAATTACTCTGAAATCTGCCCAGGCCACAGAGCTGGTCACTCTTGTGACTCTTGTTGTCTCTTTTATAATCAAGTGGTGACTATTTATACTGATCGTAGATATGCATTTGGGTTTGCTCATGATTTTGCTAAAATATGGCATGCACATGGCTTTAAAACTGCTGACGGTAAACCTATTTCACATGCTACACTGGTCTCTGACCTCTTGGAATCGTCTCTACTTCCCAAGCAAATCGCTGTTGTTAAAGTTCGTGGTCATGGTGATTTGGACTCTGCTAGGTGTAATTGTATGGCAGTAACCATACAAGAGGTGACTAAGTGGGCTGCCAAAGAGTGTTCACCCTCTCCTCATGTTCATGATGCCACTGTGTTTTCATTTTTCTCATATGCATACACCTCCTGTGATATAGATATCATGTTTTTGCAGACCTGTGGTACACAGACTAATACCCGGACCAGATGACATTATTTGCTGCCCGTGGGGTCATGTGGCCCTTCCATGCTCTGTCCTTGTGTGCCATTTTCACAGTATTTCTCATGTTGCACAAAGGAGGGTGATCAGAAGTATTACTGAACAATTTTATATCCCATATGATGTAAAAACTGTGAAACTTTTCCTGGACGCCTGTGTGATTTATGCCAGAGCCAATGTTCAAGGCAAAACTGTTAAACATGACACCCTACCTCCACCTGACACATACTTTCAGAGCCTGCAGATTGACTTCACACACATGCCATCAGTACAAAACCTAAAGTACCTACTATTTATTGTTGACAAGTTCTCTAAGTGGGTTGAAACTTTCCATACTCTAAAGGAAATGCAAGCACAGTAGTTAAGATCCTTTACAAAGAAATAATACGAAGATATGGCATCCCACAATCAATTGACAGCGATAATAGCACTCCATTCATGGCAGAAGTGACGCAAAGTCTTTGCAAATACCTTAGCATCAATTGCAACTTTCACCATCCTCAAAGCTCAGGAACAGAAAAAGCACACAATTAAGGACAGTCCTACTAAAGCAATGATGGAAACAGGTAGAAATTGGGTAGACTTGCTGTTCTCTGTGAGAGTCAAATGACAATACATCCAAAGTTTCAACAATCTCCTTTTGAAATCATAATGGGCAGACAATTTCTAACTCCATGGACTAAAATGAACCCTGGCGTTTCTTTTAGAGCAGACCTGGACATGATTGTCAGCTATTACACTCAAGCCTTAATGGAAAAATTTAACAGTGTACATGATAATGTCTCTGCTTTTCTCCCTTTACGTGCAGGGAAACCATTTCTCCCAGGTGATGCAGTACTGGTGAAAAGCCTCAACCCCAGCAAGGTTGGAGAAACCACCTTTGGACCTTCCACAACAGTTATAGCTGTCATTCACATGGATGTACTCACTGACTCTGAACCCCCCCGTGGATTCACACCAGTAGACTCAAACGGTGCCCGACTAGAACAAGCTCACCCGAGAAAGGAGAAAATTCACAATTAAGCAGCCCTTAGGGGGCCTCTTCTCGTACACACATACACATATAGATTTTCTTGTATTAGCCTTGAGAACACATACAAGTAACAAGCAATGACTCGTCCCCTGTCTCAAGGAATTAGTCTATACTATTAGACTATGAGAAATCCAGAACCACATAATTGCAGACAACACAATATTGAATAACATTTACCAGTTGGGTTTGTCTACATTGGGCCATGTATTATAGTGCAACCAAATCCAATGAAACAGGTCTACAGGGTGCCATTTGAGCGAAACTTGGAGAGGGTTAAACAGTGTTATGAATATGTGCAAGTAAGTACTATACTGTGAATTTACTATCATATCATGTATGTATATACATGTATAGACACATTACAGTACTGTAATCCAGTGTATTGTGCCTCTGTTTCAGAGAGTCTTGGACCTGAATGCCACTGTAGCGTGGGTCTCATGCTGGAACTCTGAGGATGAGACTGCCACGTTGACCTCCGGCTGGAGCTCGGCAGCTGAGACCACCTCATGGGTCTCATGTTGGAGCTCTGGAGATGAGCTCGCCACGTTGACCTCTCGCTGGAGCTGTACAGGAGAGTCTGCCTCGTGGGTCTCTGGCTGGAGCGCTGGAGTTGAGGTCAACATGTTGACCTCTGGCTGGAGCTCCACAGGGGAGACTGCTTTGTGGGTCTCTGGCTGGAGCTCTGGAGATGAGGTCGCCATGTTGACCTCTGTCTGGAGCTCGGCAGCAGGTCTTAGGCAAGAGCTTTGGGGGGGAGGTCATCCAGTTTGCCTGCTCATAATAGATGGTGAACGGCAAGGCAGGTTTATCTGTGAGGCTGGCCTCCCCTAAAAGATCCTCCAGGACGGCCCTGGATTCTGGACTGCCGAACACCATCACAAATAGTCCCACAAACTGTGTTACATTCTCAAGTCCTCTGGATCCTATGGCCACTAGACGTTGCGCCCACTGTTGGGCTGGGCCAAAAAAATGGGACAACATGAACCTTAGCCATTGCTTCTCACCAGGCTTGGGGTCTGCTAGGCTTGCAAAATAGAGGTGGCAGTCAACAAGAAAATATTCAGGGTAGCCAAAAAACCCATCATACGGATCTCTGAGATCTATGATAGTCCACTAAGGAAACTGGATTAAATCCAAAGCTGGGACAGTTTGCTTGTTTTCCTTAGCGCGATGTCTCCTCCGTCTTCCTGCTGCATCCATGTGAGAGGCAGGCAGACAAATCCAAATCATGAGACAATAACGTGGTCAAAAACAGGCAATGGGTCAGGTGATTAGCAAACAGGCATAAACGTGGCAAGGCAAGAATTGAGAACGTGAAACCAGAAACAAGATCAAAGAACATGAATCAAAATGAGGAACAGGGTACAAACACTTGGTATGTTGATAACACTCAATACTTCGCAAAGAGTGAATGCCTCAAAAGTCCTTTTAAACTATGGTGTAATTGTGTGTAAGATTGGATGCAGGTGTGCCTGATAGAATGAATGAGTGTTCTGGGAATTGCAGTCCATGGCGGCCATGTTTGTAGGCCGCAGAGCAGGATGGGAAAGGTAGTGACTGGTTTGCTGTGACATGACAGCTGCTAGGTAGCTGTCTTACCATTGAACTGTACAACTTAACTGTATCTCTGTTATTAAACTAAAGAAATGTAACTGTACATAAAGCTAACAGTATGAACAGCCGTGAACTGTTGCTCTTCCACTTGGATGGAGCTGAGGCAGAATGACTGTCTGCAGGAAAAGGCATTCACTTGTTTTCCCATGTGGGAGGGGTAGCACTTGCTCAGCTCCACACTGATCACTTCACATGTTTATCTTTATTCTTAAAGTGAATGAATGCCGGTTTAAAAAAAAAAAAATTAAGTTAATTCTTAAGTTAGATGGAGGTACCAAGGTGGCACTCACCATGGCAGATGTTTCTGTGTACTCCTCCTGTAGCCATTGTTATTTGTAATTTATTTTTGTTTGTTTAGTTGTTCTTAACTCCTGAAATGTACATATATTATCTGCAATGATTACATACAACAGAGAAACACTACTGGAAATTGGAAAACACACATACAAGCTTACTTTCAGTCTGTCAGATCTGGATTACCTGCTGCATCTGAGCTCATGCCAGTAAGGTTTATCAACACCAGAATCAAGTGATCAGCACAGCCAGGGGTAAGAGCAATCCAAGCGGCGATGAGGCAAGAGAGATATGCTACATGCTAGGCTAATGGCTAGGGTAGACTGACTGCCTCTCCCTAGCCTACTGCTAGCAAATGTCCGATCACTCAAAAACAAGCTGGAAGAATTTAGAACCAGGATCATATCGCAGCAAGAAATTAGACATTGCTGAGCACTCATTTTCACAGAAACCTGGCTATTTGATAACACACTGGACTCAGCGGTTCAGCTGCAGATGCACTCCATCCACTGCAGGGATCATACAGCGGCATCTGGAAAACACAAAGGTGGGGGAACTTGCATCTACATTAACAACTGGTGATGCTGGATATGCAGATTGTCAGTAAGCACTGCTTGAGTGATGCAGAACTTTTCTTTAGTGAAATGCAGGCCCTTTTATCTGCCGAGAGAGTTCACCTCTGTATTTCCCCTGGCTGTTTACATTTCGCCATATGCAAACTCAATAGGCAGCACTTAGGGTTCTGTATGACACTAAACACAAAAGAAACCACACATCCAGATGCTGTGTTTATTCTTGCAGGTGACTTCAATCACTGTGATTTACGGAATGTGCTTCCAACATACCAGCAGCATGTTAATTTCCCTACAAGGGAGAAAAACATACTAGACTACAATTCAGAAGTAACCAGCTACATAAGCATCTGCAGTGACAACATTGTGCCCACTTATCAGATCCGGACATACCCCAACCAAAAGACTTGGATAAACTGTGAGGTTTCAGTGGCCCTGATGAGCACTCAGAACATGCTCATTGATGCTAGCTGCTGTCTTCACATATATATTCAACTTTTCCCTCACACAAGCCTCAATTCCCACCTGTCTGAGGAAGACCACCATCATACCACTGCAAAAAAACAATAAAGCAAACTGTCTCGATGACTACCGGCCCATTGCACTGTAGGGCTAAAATATAAAGGGTTTATTACTTAGCCCACTGCTCTCCTATAACCAAATACAGAAATAGGTGCAAACAAAACCTTTGTGTGTTTCAGTTTATGACTTAAATATCTGACTCCATTAAATTGATTATCTGACTCTAATTAATAATAACTGTTAACTTTTTTATATGACTCCAAAGAATAATCTAGTTAGTGCTGGAAATTTAAAATCTCAGCGTTCTAACAGTATTTACTCTAAAGCAGTTTCAAGCGAAGCTTTCATTAAAATGACGTTTCTATGTCAGAGGGTTTTATATAGCTTCTTTATTAAACCATTACGTTGTTAGCTCAGAGGTTTCTATCAATGTGCAAGCCTAGTCCTGTCCTATTTTTCTTGTAAGAGTTTCTGTTTAAACTTGCAAGTATTAGCCTTTTCTTTTAGATTGTCAGGAGTTGACTTTAAATGTGTCTACTATAACTTTAGCTTAAGTAAATATTTCTTTTTTTTTCTTTTTTTTCTTTTTTTTTTTTAGAGTTTTCAGCTTTTATTTCCTGCTATTTATACGTACATATAGAGACGTGTTAACTGATGTAGAACACAGCGTATTTTTGTATCAGACCACCCAATCTGTAGGCGAGCAAAAATATTGAAACACGTTAGCTGACAGGTGTTTCTCGTTAACCAAGGTGTGTCCTGTTCGATTGATTAAACAATAAATAGCTCTGAACATCCGCTCTTGATTTTATCTGCCGTCGCTTTCACCCGTGAAGGCTGTGTTTGTTGTTAAACAGGATAAGCCAACATGAAGATCAGGGAGCTATCTACATGAGAATATACCCATCTCATCTCATACCCATCTTTTCATCTCTTTGGTGTATAGTGACAAACGAATTGGCATTGCCTTTCCAATACTTTCAGAGGGAACTGTAACTACTTCCTGTTTACTAAGGGCTGAAGATAAGAGGAACGGATATCTGACAGGAACCTTGCTCTGCGCAAGGATAAACGTGCTCCGTTACCACAGTAACAAAACGGTAACACGCTGATTACTGGGATACTCTGCACAACCGATTATGCTAATGAAGCCACATGAGAGTGCAATTTTTATGTTTTTTTTTTTAAAAAAAAGAAGAAATAAATTTTTAAAAATGACAGGAAGGTACGGGTGCTTTAGAAAACGCGTAGTGTTCGCTCGTCCTGTACGTATTTTCGAATGTTAAAAGTGCAAACCGACTGGTGTTTCCAAAACGCGGAATCGGACGTTCACAATCCCGCATCGAAACGTGACCGAAATGAGTTTTGATGAGAAATATGATCAAGAATTCCCGTAACGGAAGACAAACGCATCACTACATATCAGTAACACTTTAGTTTCTCTACGTTCACAATCAAATCGAGTTTGTGACGGATTTCAGCTGAGAGTTAAAAAAACAAAACATTTTTTTTAATTTAAAATGCTCTTGGGTAAAATACGAGTGAATTCCATCAGAGGACCAATCAGAAATGGAACGATTGGAAAGTTTTGCTGATGTGTTACAGAAACAAGGAATGCACAGCAGGAATATATATATATATATATCATGACAACAGCGCCGAACAAGCAGGCTCGGGCGTTAAGGGGATGTCAGTGGGGATAGGATCGGACACGACTATATCAGTGACCACCGCGCAGTCTCCTGCACTCCGTTTTATGGTGTCCATGTCCAGGCAGACCGTGGGAACTTTGCTGCTGCAGTGCTGGTGGAACTTGTAGATGCACGTCTGGCACCGGAAGCCGTTGAACAGGAACTTGTGGCAGAAGTCACAGTACGCTAACTTAAAGAAGGTTTTACGAACAAAGTTGTGCATGGTGAGGGGGACGTCGTCCAAAACCTCGACGAGAAGCTCCTCGCCGACGAGCGGCGTGATGTCAGTGTTCCATTCTGTCAGCCTTTTACGACCTTCGAGGGGGCGGAAAACGGCGCAACAGTCCTGAGTGAGGCCTCGCACCTTGAGCGCTTTGTCCAGACTGTCATACACCGTCTGACCCGGACGCACGTTCACCACTGTGCGCTGTTTGTTGGGGAGGTAGACGCGGATAGTTCCTCCGCCTTGGGGAATGTCCTCCAGGCTCGTCTCCCCCGACAAGGAGCAGGACGATGTGGAGGACATGGCGTCTCCACGGGGAAGAAGAGACAGGGAGGACGCGGCACTGAGCTTCAGTCAGCCGCGAGAGAGAGAGAGGGATAGAGAGAGGATCAGGGTGACGCCCTCACCTAGAGCCTGAGGCGGCGGCCATCCTGAATTCTCTATACTTTTTCAGAAGAACCACTGAGTATTTAGAGATAAAATAATGAATGGGTTTATTGTACAAACACAAATGAATGATATACAGAAAACAGAAACAAGGAGAACTTACAAAATGTTGATCTGTATCAAGGACATAGGATGCTTGATGTTAAAGCATCTCTGATGGTAAAAAGCCTTTTTTCTATGTTACCAGCCCACTGATGTTACAAAGCCAACTGATGTTACAAAGCCAACCTTGGGTTATACCAAGCATATCCTCTTATACCCCTGAGCCTCTTTGAAATGTATGTGACAAAGATACCAAATGGGAAATGAAACAATGTGTTTTATGGCAAGATGGACCCCCAGCTTATTAGGAACTATATGTTAAATATAGCTGCAAGCAGCAATACCTGGGTCAAGCCAATTATCAGCACCATGAGAAGCAAAATAAGCTTTGTGACATGTTTTTCGTTTCGTTAGAGTCTGATGAACAGTATATGAGGAGTTAGAAAAAGTGAACTTTCAATCATAAAAAAAAACATTTATTTTTAAAATAACTAAAAATAGCTACTTCTTAGAAATTTTATCCAGTGTGGTGCTGTTCTGAAACTGAAAAAAATGCTGTTTTTGCTATCTCCTTACCAGTAGGGGGCAGTGGGCCAAAACTCTGCAGGTCACCTCAAGATGTAATGGTGATTTCGTCACAATCCCTCAAAGCGTAGCGTAGATACAGCCTCAAATTAAATTTAGCATGTTCTTCAAATTCATTGAAACACCATTCAAAATTCGAAACCGGTTTATCAAAATTCTGTGAATAAGTTTTTGTCATGAGCACATCTAGATGATGCAGGCCAATTTTCGGACAAAAGGTCTAGGAGAAGTTCGAAAAAGTAGATTTTCAAACATTTAGAAAATAGTGGACAGGACGTTTGCTCGACCATGACATAATTGTAATCATTATTCTCAGCATAAACATGGAATCTATCAAGACCAGTTTCATGACAGTAGGCAAAAGGAGTCTAATAGCTATTAGCATTTTTAGAAATGGCATTATAATTTTTGACCGCAAGGTGGTGCTGTACCAAAACTTTTTGAGTCCCTTCAGAGCATTGTCTCAAAGACACATACCAAGTTTTGTAATGATATGCCAAGTCATTCGTAAAATACAGCATTTTATGTCTAAATTCAAAATGGCCGACATCGAAAATGGCCGACATGGCTAAATTTTTCATATTGTTGGACTTGGTATGCCCCCCTGAATCTAATGAGACTAATTTGAGGATTTTATGACAAACTGTTCAGATGTAATAAGCAAAAATTTGCTTTTTTCATATCTCATGATCACTAGGTGGTGCTGTTCTGAAACGCTGCAGCTAACCAGGCCTAATGCTGATGACACATTCCAAGTTTCATTACAATCCTTGAAAGCATTACGGAGATATACCCTCACTTCCATTTTGGCGTGCTCGCCATCAAATTCATTCAAGCACCATTCAGTGGTTTATCAAAATTATCTTTGTGTATATCTTTTTGTCACAAGTGTCTCTAGATGTTGCACACCAATCTTCATGCAAATCGGCCTTGGACAGGTTCGAAAAAGTAGGTTTTTCAGAAAATTCAAAATGGTGGAAAAATTTTCATGACTTTGGACAGTTGGTGGCACTAGAGTCATTGAGTTAGAGACTCCAAATTTGCTGTATTAACATATTAGCCTATTCTCTATTTATGTGCCAAATTTCATAACTTTCCCGTAAGCGGTTCTATGGGCTGCCATAGACTCAAGAGCGGAAGCAGAATAATAAAAATAAGAAGAAGATTAAGAAGAGGAAGAAGAAGAAAACTAATGAATACAATATTCCCTTCAGGGCTCGACCCCTAATTAAGTTGCTGAGAATGAAGGTACATTCACACATAGAGCGACTCGCAGCAACAATGTGATCAGAAACTGTTCATTTTCAATGAGAGCTGGCGACTTCCGGCAACCATTGGTGACCGGATGTTGGCATGTCCAGCGACTTGGAAAGTTGAGAAAAGTTTATCTTTATGCAAATTTGGAGCGACTTGGTGCAGCGATTACCAATGGGATTGAAGACATTAGAGCACACGTCATCTGTGGCCACCCGTGTTCACTAGCAGAAGCAGCGCCATTGTGGCAGTAGCCAATTAGCTTAGCTTATATTAGGATCTTAGCAGGTTTAAGCAATAAATAAATAAATAAAATTAATTATTAATTAATTATAATGAAACACTCACTTTTTGTGGCAATCGAGCAAAATCCCAGTGTAGCTCCTATCGTGGGTGAAGTGTCCGGCTTGTTGCTGCTTCGGCGCCCGAGAATGAGCAGCACCAAGCTGGACACTTCACCCAGGAAGCACGGAGGCCATGGCCGAAGAGCTGCGGTCTGGCTCCTGGTCGCCATTGAACATATAGTGAATGACACCCTGATGGTGATGCTGAGACAGGAGCTACACCGGGATTTTGCTCAATTGCAAGAAAAAGTGAGTGTGTTTCATTATTATTATTTTGCTTTAAACGTGCTAAGGCCATAAGCTAAGCTAATTGGTGTTTGGCTTTTGCTACAGGTTGATGGCCGAGCACACACCGCTTCTCCTTCATTTCGTAGGATATGATGCAAGAGAGAAATAGTTTGTATATATTGTAACCTTATTTTTGACAGGTCTAGGTCAAAGGTCAAAAAGATACATATTCTTACTCTCTATATCTAGGTCAAAGGTCATGATCATAAAATATATTTATAGTTATGTTAAATCCGGATCACATACATTCCAGACACAAATGTTACCATACATGGTGTGGGCATGTGTATTCCAGACACCCACACACGTTGCACATGTTCTTTCTAACACTCTGAGGTAGGTCATAAAAATATATATAGTTATGTTAAATTGGGTTCCCATCTATTCCTGACACAAATGTTACCATACATGGTACGGCCATATGTATTCCAGACACCCACACACATTGCACACATGTTCTTTCTAACACTCTGAGGTAGGTCTAGGTCATAAAAATATATATAGTTATGTTAAATCTGGATCACATACATTCCTGACACAAACGTTACCATACATGGTACGGCCGTATGTATTCCAGATACCCACACACGTTGCACACATGTTCTTTCTAACACTCTGAGGTAGGTCATAAAAATATATATAGTTATGTTAAATCCGGACCACATACATTCCTGACACAAATGTTACCATACATGGTACGGCCATATGTATTCTAGACACCCACACACATTGCACACATGTTCTTTCTAACACTCTGAGGTAGGTCATAATATATATATATAGTTATGTTAAATCGGGTTCCCATCCATTCCTGACACAAACGTTACCATACATGGTATGGCCATGTGTATTCCAGACACCCACACACGTTGCACACATGTTCTTTCTAACACTCTGAGGTAGGTCATAAAATATATATATAGTTATGTTAAATCCGGACCACATACATTCCTGACACAAATGTTACCATACATGGTACTGCTATATGTATTCTAGACACCCACACACGTTGCACACATGTTCTTTCTAACACTCTGAGGTAGGTCATAAAATATATATATATTTATGTTAAATCCAGATCACATCCATTCCTGACACAAATGTTACCATACATGGTATGGCCATGTGTATTACACATCCAAACAAAAATATGACACACACACACACACACATCCAAACAAAAATATGACACACACAAACACACTTTATTTTCACATTATTTAAAAGGAATTTAAGTGTTATGTACTAAATTACCATGATTATGAACACAAGTTGTTAAGTTGACAATCATTTTTAAAATTACATTGCTCCATTTAGATTGTCTGCAGTAGAATGCTTTTAAAGTCTTTTAAACCAGGAAAAATGACTGCCTTTAAGTTGTATAACAATAGTAAGTAAAATACAGTGTGATTTACATTACAAATCTCATACATAACATCTCTGCAGGATTTATAGACGTTAAAGCACTGAATGAAATGAGCAATATAGACAAAAAAAAAAACACTCTGTGTCTACTACTTTTATCTCTCTCATAGAACTATCCACAATCCAAAGGCTGTGGAGCTAGAAGGCCACATGTGCGAATGACAAAAGATTTAAAAAATAAAATAAAAAATGTATCAATACATGAAATTAGATTACACAATGTAGTTGAGGTTTACATGAATAAGCAGAAATGTAATCATGCTTATCTTTCCTATAGCACAAATGAAAAGCCCTCTCTAGTTGAGCAGATTTGTCAAATGAAACTTTTTTCGTTCTTATCCATTGCTACCGTAAACTAAAGAGTAGATATTCAAATTACACTGCTAAATATGACTAGCATTAGCTACGTGTAGTAGTGCAAAATAGTCCATCAAATGTATTAGCGGGTGTAGCTTATACACGAGTCCACTATTGGTCATATCACAATTGAGAATATGCCCCAAATTCATTGCTTTAGTAGAATTTAATTGTAAGTGAAACGATACTCACATTGTAATGTCCTTAGTATTTGTTCAGTCTACAGGTCCTCTAACACACTGTTAAATGAATAAATGTAAATGTACTACAGCGTAAATTTTGTTTTAAATCAATTAATGCAGAAATTACACACAATATTAAGTTGATGTAATTATCAACATTGTTATGTCAACACAACTCATCAAAATAATGTGTACAACTTTAAATATTTAATTAATTCAATAAATTAGAATTTTTATCTTGCAACCACACATTTTAGATTTAGATTGTGGGGGTTTGTTTTGTACCCTGTCCAGGGTGTACCCCGCCTTGTGCCCGATGCTCCCTGGGATAGGCTCCAGGTTCCCCGTGACCCTGAAAAGGAGTAAGCGGTAGAAGATGGCTGGATGGATGGGTTTGTTTTGTGTAACTCCGCTGTTAGAAAATACACAATGGTTGAATGTGAACATAAATGAGCAGAATGTAAGTTTGTGAAATAAATGAAACTTTATTAATTACATTTTTGAGAAAATTGCATGACTTTGAATAAAAATTTACTGAAATAATACTCTAAAACATTGATATACCCGAATAAATGTTAAAAAAAAAAAAGAAAAGAAAAAAAAGGTTTTACATACCTTCTAAATAGGTCCCTTTAGGAGGTAAACATTTTAAAGACGGTGTTTTATAAGAAACGTGCGTATTACAAGCCTTCTAAACATAACCCTTTAGGATGTAAAATGTTTAAAGTCTTGCTTAAAAGAATCGTGAGTTTTGTTTAAACTAGAAGACAAGTTTTTTGGGCGATGTCTTGTAGGCCTATACACACCGTCCTACACATGTGTTTTCCCGTAGTTCTGTAGATAGTGTACATTTTACATTTATGAGCTCTGGTGACAGTGTCTGAAGTGTGTGTGTGTGTATGTGGGTGTGTGGGTGTGCGTGCGTGTGTGTGGGTGTGTTAGAGAGAGAGAGAGAGAGAGAGAGAGAGAGAGAGAGAGAGTCATGTGTTTCCTGGGGGTTTGCTGACCTGAATACTTACAGTGTGTTTATGTTAATGAATTAAGGGACGAGTCGTGTGTTTCAGGGTTTTACGACCCCTACCAATGTGTACATTTGTGGTTTAAGTCAGTCTTTGTTTCTGAATTTACTTCTGTGGTAATTATCAGTTTGTGTAACTAATCTATCAGAAAATACTAGACCTGGTGACTGAATGTGGTAGAACTATTAGAATTTTGGACATGTTATGCATGTGTAGCTCCCTATGTGTATGATTTATGTGTAATGCTTCTGTCAAGAAATTAACAGACTGAGGTTTGTGAAATAATTGAACTATTTATTGGCTACGTTGTTGAGAAAAACACTTTGATGTGTAAAACATTTCTACAGTCCTTCAAGGCTGTACGATGTCGTTGTTCTCTTTTACTGAAATAAAGGCCAAAACCATCGGTGTTATTCGTTGTGGAGACTGAAGTGACAAATTGTCTAAAGAAAATGAAAATATGTATTACATAGCATACCTTCTAAACAGATGGTGTTTTGAAAGAATCATGCGTTTTGTTTAAACTATAAACAAGATTTCGGAAAATGGTTCACCAACGAGGATACTTACACAGAACTGTCGCTAAATACATAAGCTTTTGTCTATGCTTTGACATCCCATGTCCCCGCTGGCTGATAATCGAGTCGTGTACATTTATGACCTCTGGTGACCGTGTGTGTGTGTGTGTGTGTGTGAGTGAGTGAGAGAGAGAGAGAGAGAGAGAGAGAGAGAGAGAGAGAGGTGTTCTTTTGGGGGTTTTGCTGACCAGAATTCTTACAAATGTGTTTATGTTAACGAATTAAGGGGAGTCATGTGTCTCAGTGTTTAAATAATGGTTAAGTCTTTGTAGTTAAAACACAGAAGAAACTCTGCAACTATCTGTTACAAGAAATCCTAATACCCTTAGAAGATTGCTGTGTATTCACAAACAAGTGGACCTGTTGAAATGAGAGAGGACCTGACTTTTGCTCCAAGAAAAAAAAAAAGAAAAACAAACAAACAAACAAAAAAAACCAAGATGTTAGTTTGACAATTTATTCATGAAGGTAATATAAAGACGTTGTTTAACCCTGAGCAGGGCGTCAACAACTCCAAAGATCGTGTCTTAAGTCCGAGGGTTTAGTTAGGAGGTAGAAAAACATTTAAAGATGGTGTTTTAAAAGAAACGAGTGTTTCATCCATAATGGTAAAAAAAGAAAAATGGCTGTACTCTAATATGAAATAAATCGGTGGAGACACACTGAGTACATTTCTGTTACACAGTCTATAAGGATCCCCACCCTTCGTGTAGTGTGAAAAATATATACACCCTCCGTGACTACGTTACTTAAGGTTTAAACATTTTTATTTTCTGATGGCAGCAAGACAAAACGGTTGTGCATTTGGTATCTGGTGATTTTAGAATTAGGCCCCAACTGTCAAATATGTTTTGTGTATGGCTTCATCAGGCAAAGATCACGATGGTATGGAAAGAGTATACAAGAGTAATTGGGGTGATCTAATGCTTAGGAGTTGTACAGTACTTCAACTCGGGAACGTCCCACCATGGCCCTCAGACAGGCATTATCTAAAGTACATGCATATATAATATAGATCAGATCACCAGTCTGTCTTTACCCACTCCTGATCTGCAGTCAAAATTATTACTGTTTATTTCTTTGTAGGGGTTTATGACAGGGAGCAGTCATATACACTACAAGCCAAAGTTATAGAAGCAGTCGAGTTATTTTAAAAGGTTCTGGGGAAAAATAACAGTTCAGGCATATTTCCAACAGAACAGAATATTAGACATTTAGTGTAAACTAGTGTAAAAAAAATTCTCTGAAATATTTCAGTGAAAATATTGGTCCATATTTAATGCATTATATTAGAAATGATAGTACAATCTTTGTTGATCAGTTACCAACTCATACTTTATAACAATTTGTTTAGGAGCATCTGAATCTGGCAAATAACTTTTATTGCATTTAGGCATACAATAAAAGTTAATAAACAAATTAGGAAGAAATGACTTGTACACTACTGCTGCAGATATTAAGTCAAACCATTTTATTCAAACTTCAGCATGATCCATAGAGTAGCAGAAACGTATGACACCTTATGAATACCATGTGAAGGATTAAGTTGACTCGTCACTTACAGTTACAAAGACATGTCCTTGTGCAGGATCACCTTCGCACCAGCATTGATCCCCTCTTCTCCCATGTCAACGTATAAGAAAAGGCAAAAAGTAATATAAGATATATAAGAATATATTTATAAAATATAACACATTATGAGGAAGAAACATAAAATATTATTTAACAAGGTCTGCCATTCAGCCCTCTTAAGTGTAAGAGCATGATCAGTATTGTTCAACTGTTGGGACAGTAGTTAGCTTTCAGATGTCAGATATAAAACAACTTTTTGAGTCACAGTGCCAAACTACTGGTATAATATTTTGATCCTTCTTTTTCAGCATGAAGGACTGGCATTTATTTAATAGACAGATGGCACAGCCATATACCTGGTCAGAGGATTTAGGAATTTCTTTAAGAAAGGTTCATTGTTTTTGTTCTTTTATCATAGCTTCAGTTTGTATACTTACTTTGGTTAGTGACTTAAACTGTTTTTTTAGGTGGTGACAGATTTCGTTAACAGGGAACGATGATAGGTGAAGATTAAGTTGGTATGCGTGTACAAAATAAAACTCTCTATGTATATTTGTCTGTTATGTATCTGTTTAAGCACTACTGTAATAGAGATATAAAGAGAGAGAGAGATACCCATTAACTAATTCATAGAACCCCTCTCTACCTTTTCAAGTTCATTATACATGTTTCTTTTCAAGCATCGTTTTCAGACATTGCAAATCATTAGTCTGAAGGTTAAGGGTTCCTTAGATTTTTGCTTCTTCAGCATCAAAAAAAGTATAAACATTAAACTTATTATTAAACTCAGAAACAATATAACTGTCTGGTTGTGATCAGAATGAAAGGCAACGTGAAAGGTGACTTAATTCCCAATGAGATTTCTCTATGACCTTTCTACAGTATATGCCATTAAGTCCCAGTTTCCAGCCATCATTACAGCACAGGAGAGGAAATCTCGTTCATCAGATGTGTGATGTACGTCTATGTAATACACATGGCCATACCATGTATGGTAACATTTGTGTCAGGAATGGATGGGTTTAACATAACTATATATATATATATTATGACCTACCTCAGAGTGTTAGAAAGAACATGTGTGCAACGTGTGTGGGTGTCTAGAATACATATGGCTGTACCATGTATGGTAACGTTTGTGTCAGGAATGTATGTGATCCAGAGTTAACATAAGTATATATATTTTTATGACCTAGACCTACCTCAGAGTGTTAGAAAGAACATGTGTGTGCAACGTGTGTGGGTATCTGGAATACATATGGCCGTACCATGTATGGTAACGTTTGTGTCAGGAATAGATGGGAACCCGATTTAACATAACTATATATATTTTTATGACCTACCTCAGAGTGTTAGAAAGAAGATGTGCAACGTGTGTGGGTGTCTGGAATACACATGCCCACACCATGTATGGTAACATTTGTGTCTGGAATGTATGTGATCCGGATTTAACATAACTATAAATATATTTTATGATCATGACCTTTGACCTAGATATAGAGAGTAAGAATATGTATCTTTTTGACCTTTGACCTAGACCTGTCAAAAATAAGGTTACAATATATACAAACTATTTCTCTCTGATGCATATATACAGTACACTGGTGAATTTTATATAAGATCCTCTCCCTCCAGAATGTTTCATTTTAGCAGCAAGAAAACTGGTTTGTTGTCAAAAGTGGAAGTTAGTTGCGCCACCCATGTTACTATGGCAACCAGTAGTAGGAACACCTACCTGCGACTTCATAGTACAGTGACTGGCGACTTGCAGCGATAAAATCACTGTATGTGTGAATGTAGCATGAGTCCGTGGGAACAAAGGAAGAATGTCTCCCGTGCAAACCAGGGTGTGTGTGTGTGTGTGTGTGTGTGTGTGTGTGTGAGTGTGTGTGGGTGGAGAAAGAGGCACATATTGCAACATATATTGTAAATGTTGTCTCCTAAATCTATATGATATTTATGATATCACCACATCATTCACTATGAAATATGGATATAAATGATACCAAACATGTCCTGAGGAATGTAATTAAACACAGTTTAGATGACCAGTTTTAGTATATCTGGTACCTCTGAAACACATTCCTGATCATTTTAACCTTAATCAACTTACTGCCATAATTTATCAATCTACTACAGCACTGACTCCAATAGTGCTGAAGTACTTTGAGAGAATCGTCATGAATCACATCCAGACCATCACACTGGACACTCTGGACCCTCTCCAGTTCGCATACAGAACAAATAGGTCCACAGAGGACGCCATCAACACAGCAATACATACTGCCCTCACACACCTTGAGAACAAGGACAGCTATGTCGAATGCTGTTTATCAACTATAGGGTGGGGGGGAGGGTGGGGTGGGAGGCAGGGAGGGGTGGGATGCTGTGTTGTTGTGTAGGGGTTTTTTTATTTTGGCTTTTGCCTTTTTTTTTAAACTTTTTTTTAAATTTATTTTTTCTTATTTATTTTTTTTCCTTCGTTGGGTTTTTTCCCCCTATTGATATCAACCTCTCTGTTCTCCATTATGTACTAATCTAAATTGATGGAAAATACCCGAAGCTTGTTCAGATTCCTAAGTTGGAATGTTAAAGGTCTGAATGGTCCCATTACAAGATCCAAGATTTTGACACATTTAAAACTACAAAAACCTGACGTTGCATTTCTTCAGGAAACTCATCTCCGTCTCAGGGATCAACGCAGACTCCAAGCTCGCTGGACATCGCATATGTTCCACTCCAATTTTGATTCCAGGTCCAGGGGAGTTTCTATCCTGATAAGTAAGACTGCGCCCTTTTCCTTTGATAATGTTATTTCTGATGTAAATGGTAGATATGTGATTGTGGAAGGGAAATTTCACAAACGCCAATAGTTTTGGTGAATGTATATGCCCCGAATTTTAATAATGCTCCTTTTGCTCAGAATTTGTTGTCAAAGATTCCTGCTTTGAACACACATCTCTTGATATTTGGGGGAGATTTAAACTGTGTTATTGACCCAGTTTTCGACAAATCTAGCACTGTTGCAAAGGCTCCCTCTGCAATGGCAAAGGTATTTTCTGAGTTTATGGTTCAGAATGGTTACATAGATCCGTGGAGGTATTTTAACCCCACAGTGAGAAAATATTCTTTTTTTTCTCACGTACATAAATCTTTTTCTCGCAATGATTACTTTTTTATTAATAATTCTCTAATTTCTCGGGTTGTAAACTCTGAATATCTACCAATTGTTATTTCAGACCACGCTCCTCTAAGTCTTGACATTCTTGACATTGACTCCTTTCGCCCACCATGGAGGCTTAATTCTCTACTTTTATCCGATTCAGCATTTTGCAAGTATATTTCTACTTCGATAGATGATTTTCTTCTTACTAATCAAACTGATTCAGCCTCTTACGCTTTACTTTGGTAAACTCTAAAGGCCTTCTTAAGGGGAAAGATAATCTCTTATTCTGCTCATGCCAATAAGCAACGCAAGAATAAGAAAAAAGAGTTATCTGATAATATTCGAGCTATTGATGACCAATATGCTCTCAACCCGACCCCGAGCTGCATAAACAAAGGCTTAATTTGCAGGCAGAGTTTGATTTGTTATCGACAGGTGAGGCGGAGAGGCTGTTGTTACATACGTGTGGCAATTATTATGAATATGGAGATAAGGTCGGTCGGTTGTTGGCTCACCAATTGCGTAGCTGAGCGGCTTCGCGCTCTATTACTCAGATTATGCAGTCCAGTGGTGGATTAACCTCAGATCCTGTAGAAATTAATTCAACTTTTAAAAGTTTTTACTCATCTTCATACACAGCTGGGGCTCCTGACAATTCAGGTAACATGGACCATTTTCTTAGAAATACTGATTTTCCCAGAGTTGACCCTTTATTGGCATCTGAACTTGACAGCCCCATCACCTTAGATGAGATCATTAACTCAATCAATTCATTGCAATCTAAGAAATCACCTGGCCTGGACGGGTTTCCTTCCGAATTTTATAAGAAATTTCATGTTGCATTGGCCCCATTACTTCTGGCTGTATTCAAGGAATCCTTAGAACTAGGTACGTTGCCACAAACATTGAGACAAGCATCTATAACTCTATTGCTCAAAGATGGGAAGGACCCAACATTATGTAATTCGTATAGACCTATTAGCCTCCTCAATGTTGATGTCAAGATTTTAGCCAAACTTTTTAGAGGGGATTCTTCCTAGCATTATTTCAGAGGAGCAAACCGGATATATAAAAGGACGGCATTCCTTTTCTAATATTCGTACTCTGCTTAGTATTTTGTATTCAAAACAATAAACAGCGACTCCTCTGAAGTGGTCATCTCTTTGGACGCAGAAAAGGCGTTTGATAGGATAGAATGGGAATATCTTTTTATAGTGCTAAAGAGGTTCGGCTTTGGGGATGGACTGATATCATGGATCCGTTTATTATATGTGGAACCGCAAGCTTCCATATATACCAACGATGCTAAATCTGACTATTTTACTTTGTCACGGGTTACGTGCCAGGGATGTCCTCTGTCTCCTTTACTTTTTGCCATAGCGAGTGAGCCTCTCTCGATAACGCTTAGAACTCTTCCTGTATTTCAGGGTATAATTCGCAAAGGAATTGAACATAAACTAGCCCTGTATGCTGACGACTTACTACTTTATGTTACAGATCCAATTGCATCTATTCCAGAGATAATGACTTTGGGAAATTTTCAGGGTATAAACTGAACCTACAAAAGAGTGCATGCTTACCCATAAACCAATCTGGCCAAAAGATAAAACAGACTGAAATACCTTTTCATTTGGAGGATTCAAAATTCAAATATCTCGGAGTTAATGTCACCTGTTCCTATTCTGCATTAATGTCGGTGAATTTTACACCCTTAATTTCATATATGCAGTCAGCCTTTCAAAGATGGGCAGCTCTACCATTATCTTGGTAGAATAAACACGGTAAAAATGAACATTCTTCCAAAATTCCTCTACCTTTTTCAATCCATCCCTTTGTTTTTACCCAAATCTTTCTTCAAGAATATAGACCAATTAATCTCCTCTTTCATATGGACAGGGAAAAACTCCCAGGGTTTCCAAATGTTCACTTCAAAAGAGTCGACTAAGTGGTGGCCTCTCATTGCCCAATTGCATGTATTATTATTGGGTGGCTAATATTCAGAAACTGGTGCTCTGGGTGCAGGCCCCCTCTCTTCCATGGTGCCACTTAGAAGCAAAGTCTTGTATTTCAACCTCCCTCCCTGCGTTGATGTTCTCCTCCCTTCCTATAGCCCTTTCACAACACACGGATAATCCAATAGTATGTACCTCTATAAAAATTTTCTATCAGTTTCGCCGTCATTTTAAATCTATCTCGGCCTCAACCATGGCACCAATATGTAATAACCACCTCTTTCCCCCCTCCTGTATAGATTCCACATTCTCTTTGTGGGAAAAGAAGGGTCTGAAATGCTTTGAGGATCTTTTCATTAATAATGTGTTTGCAAACTTTTCTGAGTTGTCCTCGTCATTCAGTCTGCCTCCGTCTCACCTATTCCGTTTCTTTCAAATTAGGCATTGTGTCTCCTCCCTATTCACTGGTTTATCCTCCTTACCTACAAAGTCTGCATGGGAAGAGGTGTTCAAGCTGAATCCTCATAAGGGTGGCATTATCTCATGGATATATGCAACGATCTGGTCACAGGACGATTTTTACAATATCAAAATCATTAGTGCATGGGAAGAGGAATTGGGCCTGGAGCTTGAGGATGATTACTGGGGCGTTAGATAATATATGTACCACCACGTCCTGTGCTAGACTTAGTTTCATACAATTTAAAGTAGTCCACAGAGCTCACCTCTCTAGGAGTAAATTGTCTAAAATATATCCCAATGTTCCTGACATGTGTGAAAAATTCAAACTTTCGCCCTGTAACCTGAGTCATATGTTTGCACTCTGTCCCAAACTGCAGAACTTTTGGAACTCTTTCTAAAATCAAATTGGATGTCTGTCCTTTAATTGCCATCTTTGGTGTTTCATCTCAGCGTCAGCCTCTGAACCATAAACAAGCTAGTGTTGTGGCCTTTGCATTGTTACTTGCTCAGCGCAGAATATTGTTGTCTTGGACCTCTCCACAACCCCCCCTCTATATCAGTCTGGCTTAAAGACTTAATGTTCTTTTTAAAACTTGAAAAAATCAAGTACAACATCAGAGGCAGGGGTGACTCATTTTTGGGAAAATGGCAACAGTTTATTACCTACTTCAATGATGTATGCACCCTGGAGGTGGATTGAGGAAAGGTAGATGGTAAACACTAATCATCTTACCTTTTTTTGTGTGTGTGTGTTTTTCTTTGAATGTTTGTTTGTTATTGTCTTTTGTTTCCCCCTTTCTTTTGGTTTTGGCTGTGGTTGTTTTGTTGGGGTTGTTGGGTGTGGTGTTATAATGTGTAAAATGCAAATTTCCAATAAAAATTCTATGATCAAAAAGTTTATCAACTATAGCTCAACATTCAACGTGGTGATACCATCTAAGCTGACCAACTTAGCTTAACACACTTGGTGTGCCACCTACCCTCTGCAACTGGGTTCTGGACTGTCTAACAGGCAGACGCTAGTCTGTTAGAATAAGGAATCACACATCCAGGACAATAACTATAAACATAGGAATTGGCACCCTTGCTTTTCACCCACAACTGTGTGTCGTCCCAGAAAAACACCAATTTATTGATGATACTACAGTCATTGGACTGATAACTGGGGGTGATGAGTACAGGATGGAAGTGGCTGACCTAGTGAAGTGGTGTCAAGACAACAATCTCTCCCTAAATGTTAATAAAACAAAGGAGATGATTGTTGATCCATGGAGGAGGTGGGAGCAGCACTCAGCACTGCACATTGGCGAGACAAAGGTGGAGAGAGTGAGCACTTATAAAAATTCCTCTGTGTTCACACCACAGAGGATCTCACCTGGACTCACAATACTACACACCCGGTGAAGAAATCTTGGCAATGCATGTACTTCTTGAGAACGCTGAGGAAATTTGGCAGCCAAGCAGAACTCTCAGCAGCTTCTACAGGTGTACAATCCAGAGCATCCTCATGAACTCCATCACAGTCTGGTTTGGAAGCTGCACATCTCTGAACCATAAGGCGATACAGAGAGTGGTGAAAGCCACCCAAACCATCTCTGTAACAGCCTTACTGTACCAACACTGGAAAGCCTCTACCAGGTCAGGGTCATCAGGAGGGCTCACAACATAATTAAGGACAATAGCCACCCCCCAAACAGCCTATTCATACTCCTACCATCAGGCAGATGATACGGGAGTGCAAAAGCAAGAACTACAAGGCTGAAAAACAGTTTTTAACAACAGGTCATCAGGCTTGTGAATGACTCTTATCCACTACCCCTCCCCCCAACAGTGCAGACACAATTTGCCCTCTGATCTTGAGAAGTTCCCAGCATTAACCCACCCTGCCTATCCCACATACTCATTTACATGAGAACAACATCATGGACCACTACTGAGCCTATCACTACAGGTCTTTTCACATGTTTACATTGCACATATACACATTCTCTTGCACATGTTTTTGCACTATTTGTAATGTATGTTTTTGTGTTTTCCATATGTCCTGCATGTCAGAGCTTGCTGGGAGGATTTGTAGAGTAAGAATTTCACAGCATATAATGAAACAGAAGCTGTGCATTAGAATGCAACAAAATTAAACATTAGCTATCTGGTGTGCAGCCTTGCCAGGTCTCAGCAAAAAATTTCACCCCAACATCACAAAAACACCTGAAACTACCCCAAAAAGTTCAGGCATTAAGGGAGACATATTTTTCATACGTCTTTGTGGCTTAAACAACTTAAAGACTGAGTACAAGTACATGATTTTTGGTACTCAATACTGATCAATACCAATACTGAATGCATCTCAGCTGCATTTCCATATGAGCTACTGGCAAGAGAAAGTGCTCAGTACACTTCAATTGTAATCTGTTTTGGCAACTCCAGCGTTCAATTATCGGTTATAAGGAGGTGAATTTACATTTGTAAATACAAACACAATACATACTTTTTGACATTTCATTGCACCATTATTTAACTTCCATACTTCAAGTACAATAAATCTTGAGTAAAGGCTTTTACTCAAAACTTACTTAAGGTTAACTTTTCAGTCTCTGCACTAAACTCTGGCTGACTGTAGTTCTGTTGTCATATGATTGCACCCTTCTCATTCCTTCCCCCAGTATGGTAACTCAGCCACAGCTAAATTTAGCATGGTCATTTAGCATAGCAGCACAAGGAAGGAATGAGGGTTTATTCCTGTCCATTGTACATTATAATCTTTGACACATTGCATATTCTAATGCGGATTATCATAACATTTTAAATATTGTCCAAAAATGAAACTAAATAAAATCACCAAGTGATTTGTACAATTATACTGAAAAGTGTTATGCTCATACATTTCAGGAGGATGTCAGACAGCAGTAGGAGAGGTGATTAGCCATTAATTTGTTAAATTATTAAATTAATTAATAATTTAATGCATGATCTACCATCAGTTAATCTGGCCATATTAATAACATTGGCATATAATGGGGATATATTCTTTTTTCCTCCCGCAGTTGACCACCAGTGCTTCATTGGCTATCACCTCAGTCAGCCCCAGTCAGCCTCTGATCCGGAGCTTGTCCCAGGAATACTCCAATCCATCACAGGGCACCATCCACATACACACATATGGTTTGGAATGATTGCATTTGCGAATATGACATTTTGCTAGAATAATTATTTACTCTTTAGTGAATAATATAATTTATTATTTATATTGATGGATTGATTTAATTTCAATATGATCAATCTAGCCTACATAAATACTTCTAGAGTTTTTTTTATGTGGTTGTAATGTCCAAACTGAATTGAATTCTGGTTATACATCTCAGAATGAAAAATAATAAAAATAATAAAATCGGCAAATGACAAATAATAAAATCGGAGATCAATTAATTAGTGTGTTGCTGCCGCAGTCCTTGAAAAACTGTCTCGCTGCTTGAGCGATGACGTTGCACAGACGGCGCTAGCTAGTAGCCCCTCCTCTTCCCTTAATGTGACGCAGGGGGCGCACACAGGCATATTGCAGTGCACGGTCATTCATTTTGCTCCTCACTTCGTTCGGAGTAGTCGAACAAAAGCAGCTTATTAGCTAAACATGGCAGGTTATCTAAAGATCCTCAGCTCTCTCACCAGGTCTGCTACTGCTTTATCCAGAAGCCCCGTGGTCCTTGCTGCTCAAGCTTGCCAGACTTTACAGCAGAGGAACTGTGAGTTTTAAAGTAATGGTCTTTAAATCTAGTTAGAATTAAGTAGTTGATTGTTTCCTTTTGACGTGGCAAATTAATTTGGAGTTATTGTCGCACTTAAAGCCTTGCTAAATGCGGCGCTATTTCTCTGTTGTTTGAATGAAGAGCTCGCATAAGTGGTTTTCCTGTTCCGTAGTATCATTTACGTTAGATGTTACTTATCACTGTCTATCATATAAATTACCTTAAAGTTTCCAGACTATCTCCTGGTGGGTTTACTCGTACAATACAATTCTGCTGAGCTGTTGGAGACCTCAACGGCTCGAGCTAACTATTTTGAAACCGGCAGCCGAGGGAGGCCGGCTAACTCGCTAGCGCGTCTTTGTGTGTTTCAAACGTGTTAATAAAGTGCATTTTCTTCGACTTTAATTAAGTAGCCCAACCTACTGGAAACCTCGAGTCACGTATGTCTTTATGAAGAGATGTGCATATTTAAACCTTCGGACGAATCCCACCCCCCAGTTGCCCGAATTTGAACAGATGGAGTATAGGGATTGAACTGACTACAGCGACTAGCTAGTCACTAGAGTTCCACCCACAAATTGACCATTCTAAACCATATGATCATTATTCGCTTGTAGTGTGTTGTCAGAATGAGTGAAACGAGGATTAACGTTCGGTTCTGCGCATGTTGCAACACCTTACGATTTCAAGGTCAAGCCGGTGGAGAAGTGTGTGGTTTACGGCCGCATGACCCTGTTGGTTTAAAGCTTTTTCTTAATTCTAATCTACCCACAATTTAGCTTACACAAGTGATTTAGGTTTACCACATTACTACTGTTCTACGGCATTTCTTTTTTTTTTTTTATATGAAGAGGTTGTGTGAACTTTATGTAAGGCTGCTTTGAAGGACTTCGTATAATGCGTTATTTAGCAGCTGTAGGAAGTGTAGTGGTGAGAAACCGTTTTGCCCCAAAGCTCTTTGACTTTGGAGCTGTGCATGGCTGACTAGGGCACACCAAGGGCAGTGAGAATTGGGCAGTACAGCAGAGCTGTCTGGTTGACTTCAGTGCCTTGTGCTGGGAAATCAATTACCATACTGTGTTTCATATAAATTACCCAAGATTCCAGACTACCTCCTGGTGGGTTTAGTCCTACAAAATGATTAGACAGAGCTGGCTGAGACTTAACAGGCTCAACCCAACTAGCTTGAAACTGGCAGCTGGTGGAGGCTGGCTAACTTAAGGGAAATGGCGTATAGGGATCGAGTTGACCACAGCTGCTAGCTAGTCACTAAAGTTTTACACACAAACTGGTAATATTAAGCAATATTATCATTATTTTGACTGTTGTGTTGTCAGAATGATTGAAACAGCTATTATGCTCAGTTCTGCACTGTTGTAATACTCTAATGTCAAGGTCAGCTGGTGGAGATTAGTGTGTGGTGAGTTATTGAGCACTTGTGTCGGAAGTATAGTTTTGAGGAACGTTTTTTTTTCCTCTCAAAGCCCTCTTTGACTTTGGAGCTGCACATGGCTGACTAGGGCATGTGAAGGGCAGTCACCACACAGTAGGGCAGGGAGAATTAGGCAGTACAATGGAGTTATCATTTTGACTTTAATTGTCTGTATTGGGAAATCAGTTACCATGGATGGAATTTGCCTAGCATTGTAATCAGGTTTGGGAACAATCATAGTTATTGTTAACAACCTCTCTCTTATTTAGATAGCAAGGTCAGTTGTGTTTCCACCACGCCATTTTTGTGCTGTGCCCAAGTATATTAGTAAATGCCAACTATGTTGTATAACACAAATCTCATTTTAATTATTTTAATTGGTTTTGGGAAATTAACATGAATGGAGCTGGGGTAGTGGGTTGGGGCAGAAACAAAGTACTAAGGGGGGGAGGTGGTCAAATATTCCCTTTCCATTTAATGCTTAAATGTTAATTACCCTACATATATAATTGCTAGCCATTGTAAAGGAGCTAACGTATTGTGCCGCATTACTCATCATTGTCTCATACAGCTATTGACCCAGGGGGTGGGTAAATCACTAGGCAGGGTTTCATGGAATTGGAATTGAGTTGTAGCCAGTGTTGCTACAGAGGGTCTGTTCAACCAATCAACAAAGGTAGAAGGGAGATTAGAGAATGCTTGTAATGCCAGTGTCATGGACAAGTCATTTAGAGTCCTTTAGAGTGCTCCTCACTTGCAATGTAGACACGGTGATAAATTGGTCACGCAAGTAAGATCTGTAATGTCAAATTAAAGCACCCATAATATAAATATATTATATAAAAAATTATAGTGCTCTTCACTAATATTGGCACCCTTGGTAAATGTGGGCAAAGGCGGCTGAATTCTTTATTGTTTCACCTTTTGATCTTTTGTTAAACGTTCACAAAAATACTCTCATGGATATCAAACAATTGCAAACAAAACAGGTTTATATATATAAAAAAAAATCTTTAAATATAGGTGTGAAACAATTATTGGCACCTCTATGAATACACATGAGAGAAATATATTTGAAGTATATTCCCATATGAATTCCTTTTAGTCATTCATAACATGCATACAAAGTGTCACAGTTGTTAATGTAAATATTTAGTCTAAAGTTTATATTTGTAACACTGTAATTTATTTGAATTAAAATCCTCAATCCCAACCACAATCAACCCAACAGTAAAACATTATCTTGTACCAAATCAACAAGGAATTGTTTTATAACTTTATTCTGTTAGCTGATTTAACATTTTTCAGTTAGTTTTTTCACTTAATACTGTCCGTCATTTGGATAAAGGTAGAAGATGAGAAAATAAGGTTTAATAGCAGAGTAAACCTTATTTTCTCATCTACCTTTTCTCGCAAAGGTAAAAAGAAAAGGTGCTGTTTGGGCCTTTATCAAGAAACTTCATGACATATGACATGACTTCCATCATTGGGTAGTGTGAATTCATTCAGGGCTCATGCAATGCTGCAGTTTTTAGCATAATAATCATCGCATTATATAGAGGAAGAAGTCTTATTTTTTACAGACTACCTGCATACTGTCTGACAGTCATATTTTATAGCAAGGGCAGAAAGATTATAAAAAATGTACAGAACTTTTTTTTACGGATTGAAAAAATGCTTCTACCCTTATTTGGACAGCTATAATTTCTCTGCGAAAGTTGATTGGGGGGGGGGGTGGGCACACTTCACATGTTTACTATGATTCCTAAAATGTATATTAACTATTTTACTAACTGTTTCCACCCACATAGCATAAAACATATATTACTACTTTAGTCTATAAAAACAATAATTAATTAATAATATTTATACAGTATGTCATGCTGTATTATTTAAGCCCACCTGAAAAAAATAAGTGCTGATTTACTGAAATTTGGTTAAATCAAACATATGATATAGTGAGATGGGAAAACATTAGAGAATGTTCAATTTGCATGTTTAACATGCTTGATCCTTTGACAATGCACCTCATTATCGCACTAATGTTTTGACCATACTTTGCAGTGTCTTTGCTAACTTGGAGAATTCGGTTTTCTGTTTGACAAGAAATAGTTCTGTTAAAGGAGCATTTAATCTCTCACCAAATTGAGGGAGTAATGTTTTGCCTTATGTAACATTACAATAGTTTTCACAGTAATGGCTGAAAACAGAGAATTATATATATTTCTGGGAGCCTGTTGAACAGCAAAGTTTATCTTCAAGCTCAAATAGGACTGCATGTGCATTGCAGGTCATTATTGACATGCATATCTGATTGACGTGCAACAGAAAATATTGTTCTAGTAACAAATAGCAGAACTGGGTAAAACAACCAACAGTGCACATTTTTTCTTTTTCTTTCTTTTTTGTTTTTTAAATTTGATGTCAAATTTAAATGGGCTTAGATGGTATGATTACCCTAATGCATTTTTAATATCAAATAATGAAAATTATGTATAATAAAATTCCAAGTTTAAGATGAGAAGTTGAGAAGTGAACCAAAAAGAAACGTATGAATCTTTGATTTACATTAGCATATGCCCCTGATCAAAGATCAGACAGAGCAGTCTGCTACAATCTTGTTTCTTATAAAACAGTAACATGGATTAATTTATTGAACTGGTATGTTAAAATTAGAGCTGCAACAACTAATCGACAAAATTGATTATGAAAATCGTTGTCAACGAATCTCTACCAATTAGTTGGTCTGCGTGTGGCACGGGGGAGATTTACTCATTACGTCACTTCTATTCTGAAAACATGCTTTGGAGAGTAAATACTAAAGCTGTGTCCCAAATGAAGTACTGTACACTCACACTGCACTTTGCACTACCGTCTAGTGTGTGAATTTTAGAAAGGTAATATCATCTCTAATATAACACTTTTTTACTAACCGGAAGCGTAAGCCGCTTCCTAGGCGATGGCGCATGATGTCATTCGCACGCTAGCATTAGCAGACACCCGGAGTCACCGACAATGACTTTCTTCAGTTTACTTTCTGTCAGAGATTTTGAGAATTTGCTTATTCGTATAGAGCTCTATGCACACGATGGAATCCTAAACTGACTGAATTAGACTTCGTAAAAGCTCATTCTGAAACACATAAAACCTTACCTCGCCAGTCAGCTCAGTGGAAGAGTTCTCGACGTGGATGATCTTGTATGGCTCGGTCATCAATTTGAGAGAGACCGTGACCAACAGCTAGCATAACGTAACCTCCAGGGAAGGAAAGTGAACCAAATGCAGAAAGGATTGCATCTGGGTGGTCAACAAGGAGGAAAAACTGCCTATGTGTTGGCGATGCAAAGGTGCCCATTTCCCTGGATCTTGCCCTAGTATACATCTACATAGTCTTCTCATTTTCCTCCCCAAAATAAGCAAAAACCTTACAACTCAAACAGTGGACCCTCCTGCAACTCCTCTGCATCAACAGTAACCTCCAAGCAACCTCAGAAAAAATACTTTGATTTCTTCAATGACTTCTCCTTTTGATTCAGTGGTTATTTTATCACAATTGGTGGTACCCATACAGATTAAGTCGTGGTATGAAAAGCTATTGTCACAGGGGCCAGCTATACTCTTCTACATGAACATCTCTGGGTTGAACTGAATAGTTCAAATGGAAACCTAAGACCCATTGTCCTTTGTATTTAGCCAATGGGGAAGCAGTCACCTCTGGGTTGGGTTGTTTTGGACATTGAGTTTCATGGAAAGGTCATCAACACCCCTGCAGCGGTGCTTCCAGCCAAAGCCCTTGCATATAGAATTGTCCTTGGCCTTGACTTCATTTCCCACAGCCAACTATGAGTAAATGTAGCAGATTAGATATATGGGTTTAAACTTATACCGTCTGTTGTATATTCCTTCCAACCTGGCAATGCTTGTGTGTCTGGATGGAAAGGTCCAGAAACCAAGAAAAGCATAGGAAGGTATGAACAGAAACATCAGCTTGGGCTCTACAGCTCCACTCCCCCACCTATGTTTTTCAGAAGTGATTCAACTGAATGTGGAAGATTAAATTGATCAGACGGTATCATCTGCTCAGCTGAATGAGGCTGAAAAGCAGCAACTGAAGAACGTTCTTCAATCAAATCCTCAGGTGTGTACACACAAACCGGTAGAACCAATGTACTACAGCATCACATATATTCCACAACTACCATTCCCATTAAATAAAAACCCTATCGAATGTCTTCTGAGAAGCAGACCATTGTCAAGGAAAGCCTCGAGGAGATGTTATCCTCTGGTATTATCGAACCAACACGTTCACTGTGGTCACTGATCACTCAGCCTTACAGTGGGTCCTGACTTCCACCAAAACCACTAGTCGCCTTTTAAGATGGGCCCTAAGGCTACAGAAATTTGATTTCATAGTAGAGTACCTTAAGGGTAAGCTTAACGTAGTCCCGGACGCTCTTTCTTGCCTTCCTACCACTGCTGGGTATGCTCTAGTTTCTTCACAAAAGGAGATTGATGACCTCCCGTTCACTGCCGATCTCATTTGGGAAGAACAACACCTAGACCCTGAGATTGAAAAAATGATGATTGCAGAAGGACATGGAGGCTATGGAGAAATACATGGTTCTGGAAGATAAGTTATACTTTAAAACCCAGGTAACTGATCAACAAACTCACTACCATATTTACATTCCAGCTTCACTTTGCAGATGTTCCAGGCCCCTCAATGGCCATCTAGGAATTTTCAAGACTTTTAAAAGGCTTCATGATGTTGCATGATGGCCCCCGGGATGTGGTCAGATGTCAAAAAGCTCATCAAAGGTTGTGAGAAATCCAAGTATTGAAGGCCAACAAGAAGAAACCAGCAGGGTAAATGCAGCAGACCATTGTTAAGTCCTAATGAGATGTTAGGAGTTGACATCATGGGCCCCTTTCCTCGTAGCTCTCAACAACACGAGTATGTGATTGTGGACTACCATACCAGATGGGTAGAGTTTCCCCATACGAAACGCAACTGCTCTGACTATTGCATGTCTACTACGATCAGAAATCTTTACAAGATGGGGAGTTCCAACATGCATCCTTTCAGATAGAGGTTCAGTTCATTTCCACAGTGTTTCAGGAGCTCTGTGGTCAATGGACAGTTTCACCAAAGCTTACCACCGCATACCACCCTCAGACCAACATGACAGAACGTGTTAATCATACCTTAAAATGTATGATTGTGTCTTATGTGGATGATAATTACTGAAAATGGGATATGTATCTTCCAGACTTCAGATTTGTGTTAAATTCTGCAGTACAGGAAACTACCGGAGTGACCCTTGCGGAACTACATTTGGGAAGGAAACTTCGAAGTCCTATGGACAAACTCCTTCAGGCCGATGTCCCGGTGTCTCCAGATACTCTCCCCTATGTGACTGTCCACTCACTGAAACGGTTTCAAGCCAATGCGGAAGTCAGTTCTAAGGAAGCACGTCTTCGGCAACTTAGGAATTACAAGAACTGAAGGGAAGTTTCTTTCATATTTCAAGACAGAGTCTGGGTAAGAAGTTTTCCCCAGTTACATCACTTTACTGCCAAGCTGGCTAAAAAATGGAAGGGTACTTACAGAGTAGTAAGAAAACTGGGACCTGTGAACGATCAATTTGTCTTGGAAAAAACTGGGGAAGATGTTCGGAATGTTTGTGTGCAATTTAAAATCTTGCTACCCTACAGTGGGAGAAATGAACAGAAAAGAAAACCAAAAAATTCTGGTAATCTTTCTAGCTCCTCGGACGACGTTTTCCTTGGCTACCAAGGGTATGTCAACCGGACATATAAAAGGCAGAACTGTCTGTATCAGCTGATATCACTCTGGATAATTGATTATCAGGATCGGCTGAGAAATTTAGTATCATAAATTTAGAAATTTAGCATCTTTTCTACATTATATATATAAAATATTTATATATATTAATTATATACAATATATATTATATAAATTATATATATTAAATAGCATATATTGTATAATTATATATAGTACTATATGATATATTTTCATATATATATAAATAGATATAATTTTATATATAACATTTTGATTATTTACATGTGTGTATGTATATGTGTGTGTGTGTGTGTATATATATATGTATATATATATATATATATGTATATATGTATGTATGTATATGTAATATACACACACACACACATATATATATATATATATATATATACACACACACACACACACACACACACACACACAGTGAGGGAAAGAAGTATTTGATCCCCTGCTGATTTTGTACGTTTGCCCACTGACAAAGAAATGTTCAGTCTATAATTTTAATGGTAGGTTTATTTGAACAGTGAGATACAGAATAACAACAAGAAAATCCAGAAAAACGCATGTCAAAAATGTTATAAATTGATTTGCATTTTAATGAGGGAAATAAGTATTTGACCCCCTCTCAATCAGAAAGATTTCTGGCTCCCAGGTGTCTTTTATACAGGTAACGAGCTGAGATTAGGAGCACACTCTTAAAGGGAGTGCTCCTAATCTCAGCTTGTTACCTGTATAAAAGACACCTGTCCACAGAAGCAATCAATCAATCAGATTCCAAACTCTCCACCATGGCCAAGACCAAAGAGCTCTCCAACGATGTCGGGGACAAGGTTGTAGACCTACACAAGTCTGGAATGGGCTACAAGACCATTGCCAAGCAGCTTGGTGAGAAGGTGACAACAGTTGGTGCGATTATTCGCAAATGGAAGAAACACAAAAGAACTGTCAATCTCCCTCGGCCTGGGGCTCCATGCAAGATCTCACCTCGTGGAGTTGCAATGATCATAAGAACAGTGAGGAATCAGCCCAGAACTACACTGGAGGATCTTGTCAATGATCTCAAGGCAGCTGGGACCATAGTCACCAAGAAAACAATTGGTAACGCACTACGCTGTGAAGGACTGAAATCCTGCAGCGCCCACAAGGGCCCCCCTGCTCAAGAAAGCACATATACATGCCCGTCTGAAGTTTGCCAGTGAACATCTGAATGATTCAGAGGACAACTGGGTGAAAGTGTTGTGGTCAGATGAGACCAAAATGGAGCTCTTTGGCTTCAAATCAACTCGCCGTGTTTGGAGGAGGAGAAATGCTGCCGATGACCCCAAGAACACTGTCCCCACCGTCAAACATGGAGGTGGAAACATTATGCTTTGGGGGTGTTTTTCTACTAAGGGGACAGGACAACTTCACTGCATCAAAGGGACGATGGACGGGGCCATGTACCTTCAAATCTTGGGTGAGAACCTCCATCCCTCATCCAGGGCATTGAAAATGGGTCGTGGATGGGTATTCCAGCATGGCAATGACCCAAAACACATGGCCAAGGCAACAAAGGAGTGGCTCAAGAAGAAGCACATTTAAGGTCCTGGAGTGGCCTAGTCTCCAGACCCAGTCTCCAGACCTTAATCCCATAGAAAATCTGTGGAGGGAGCTGAAGGTTCGAGTTGCCAAACGTCAGCCTTGAAACCTTAATGACTTGGAGAAGATCTGCAAAGAGGAGTGGGACAAAATCCCTCCTGAGATGTGTGCAAACCTGGTGGCCAACTACAAGAAACGTCTGACCTCTGTGATTGCCAACAAGGGTTTTGCCACCAAGTACTAAGTCATGTTTTGCAGAGGGGTTAAATACTTATTTCCCTCATTAAAATGCAAATCAATTTGTAACATTTTTGACATGCGTTTTTCTGGATTTCTTTGTTATTCTGTCTCTCACTGTTCAAATAAATCTACCATTAAAATTATAGACTGATCATTTCTTTCAGTGGGCAAATGTATGAAATCAGCAGGGGATCAAATACTTTTTTCCCTCACTGTATACATATGTATGTGTGTTTGTGTGTATATATATCACGAACAAGATACCTGAGAGAAGAAAAAAATCCAGTTTATCGTTCAAAAAATGTTAGATCCACTCAGTGAGGTGTCCCAAAGTGATCTGAATCTAAACACAGACTCCATGCCCTATTTATACAGTCTTCTCTTTAGGTTGCGCCCAATTATCTCATTCTTTTGAAATCCCAATATGCTTTATTAATGTCTTTCTTGATATTCCCTTAAATCCTACTTTCCTCATTTTGAAATGCCATTAGAACCAAATTTTGTTGCTCTGAAATCCCCTTAAAACCCATTTTCAGCCATTGGATATCCCCTTATCTTCATGTTTTTCTTTCGGGTATTTAAAAATTTTTCCAAGGCCCTTACTGCCATTCCCACTTCCGGTAGCCAAGCTGTGCGCATCTCGTCACCCCGTTGTCCTGAACAATTTGGATATTTTCATCACTTCATTATGGGTGAGATATACATTTTTATTATTGCTTAATGTTACACAAGTTTCTTCTCTAATTCTAAATTTGTTTGTTTTTGGTGCTTCTTAGACATTCTGTGAGTAGGTGTGTGTGTGTGTGTGTGTGTGGGTGTGTGTTTCTCAAACATCGTATGAGTGTATTTTTCCTTTTTTTTTTTTTTTTTTTCCCTCAACTTTATGCTTTTTCCATGTCCTGTATTGATCACTGTTTCCTACATTCTTTGCATGTGGTTGTACATGTATTTATGTGAATATATTTTAAGTGTTACCACTACTGTTTTATCTAATTTTTGTCCTTTCTCTCTGATCTCTGTCCAGCTGATCAACGCTTGTGTCTGTCTCTCTCTCTCGCTCGCTCGGCTGCTCAATGTCACAGGCCTGGGTGAATATATAAGTCATCAACTGGCTTATTTGGCTGTCGATGTTATGGCTCTGCTGGAATGTCTCTTTTCTTCATGTGTATGATGGTGATTCTTAATAAACTTCATACTCTGTTACCCTTGTGTTTTCCTGTGTCTTAAATTTATTCCCACATTCCCCCCTTTGAGGATCTCTAAGCCTCACACTTCTCTTAATTTAAGGTATACTATTTATAAATACTGCCTTTTTCACCCTTTGGTTACCTTGAGTCAACTGTCTTAGTGTTAGTGTTACAGTTACTGTTATATACCCTGCATGCCGTCTGTCCAATCTCTCCTGCCCTATATCGTCCACTGCAGCTGAGACCTCTACAATTGCCTGACCTGGGTGTGTCTCGAGCAAATTTTGAGCTATCGGAGGTATATTTAAAAAAAAAAAAAAAAAAAAAAACCCACTCTCGTACTGCTGTTCCATTCAGAATAACACGGCAGCTGTAAAACTGGACGTAATGACCTATCACCAGGCTGAGCAGGACCCACATACCAATACACTGCCATGGCTTCTACTTGTATAAGTATCTAAATCAAGGTGCTCAGATATTTGGCTGATGTGAATTGATACTATCTTGTTGAGTACTGAGTATAAGTGATACAGTTGACTATATTCTGATGAATACGTCAAGCACTAATAATGCTCCTATTTTTGACTACGTCTAATGATAATATCCCTATAGCGTCCCTATTTTCTCGGATAGGCCTTATTGACCACTACCTTGTATTTTCAGGACTCAAGGGTTCATTTGTGTTTCTCAAAAGAAGTCTGACCCAGGGATGGGCGAAAAACATCCTCTTAGCCCAGTTGCAAGGAAAAATTCCCAGTGGCTACACCTGGCTCAGCTTTTGACAATGTGTTACTGTAACCACAGTACACATCATGATACAAGTATAAATCTTCTAAAAGTCCATTCTGATCCATATTTCATTATTCATGGGGCCCACGCCACCTACAGTTCATCATGCCTTATGTCCATAAGGTGGTCCACATGGGGAACTCATTGTGTTATGTCCTTGTCCACCTCTACTGAAACGATATCTTCGACCCAGATACTTTGCGTATCGCAGCCAGCCGCCCTTGGGGAGAGGTTAGGCTAGCACTTACACCCAGAGCATGGCTCATTAATCCTCTTTCTATACAGAGTTCTGGGACCTGCTGTTTCTCCTGCGCAAGAAGTCTTGCAAGTGCTGACTGTGTGAAGTCTGTTCCCTGCACCTAGACACTTTTAGCATACTTGTACATTCCTTAATAATTACTGCAAGCCTTGGTCATGCATTACAGAGTGTTGCTTCAGCGTTCTTTACGTGTTATAATTGCCATGCAGTAGCAACTAGTAGGTGTGTAAGTGAGCCAATTTTTTCATGCAAAATGGGGTTATGCAAACATCGGTAATGGTACATTAGTGTGTATCATGAGTACATTTCTAGCATCCCTGTATTTACATAGTACACTCAACTCTACTCTTTTATCACTGCATAATATACCTGTAATCTAGAGTATTCCAGGGCATTTAACACACATTGTAATATAACCCCTCCCCCCTTCTGAGGTGGACACGCCTCAACTATGGGAGATGAGGGAAGGGCGGACCAGCACAAGTCTGGATGACCACATACTGGCCAGCAACATTATTGACAGCAAATAGGATAAGGTGCTTGCCAAGGGGGATAACACAGCATGCGATGAATCCTGTCATACACAAAGCCATAGCAATGGCAATCTTGAGGTGGGTCAATGTGGATGCCCAATCAGCTGAGAAAAACCAAGACGACCACGATGGCCAATGGGGGGGGTAAAACCTGTGTTATGGATATTTTTCTCCTGCAGTTGTTTAAGCCGGGTCAAGACCTTGGTGAGGGCACCACATGTTCCTGTATGCAAGGGTATAATAGCACAACGTTCAGCCCCAACCATGGTGCACACTCCTTCATCTGGGGCACGCATTTGATCAATATCAAAGCGGTTCTGAGCAGCCATAATAGAGGTAGCATGCAGTTGCCCATGGACCAGACCCAAAGCATCAAGCGAATAGTTAATGAACTGCTGTTGATTGTACCAGTAGTTAATCCATGCTGTGTTATGGATTACTTGGACCCTGGGTAGTACGGCGGCAAATCCACCACCCACGTATTCAATGGCCTTATATTGATTCGGCATACCCACAGGTGCTCCACCAAATTCAAGAGATACACTTGGGTCCGGAGTCCAGTCAGAGTACTGTATATCAACATCTCGCACATAATCTGTCCATGAGGATACGTGTGCAACGTCCCTTCTTGGGCTTGAAAGCACAGTAATGTTGTGTGTCGTTAGTCAACTGGAGCACACGAGTCTTACCTTCCAGGCATACTAGGCTGCAGCACCCCAGCCAATCCACAGGGATGGTCTGGCGGACCTGGTCTCCGCCACAATAACAAAAAATGTCCACCAAAGGCAGAGTGCCATCTACTAAATCCGGCAACTGTATACGAACCATCGATGAGTCTGTACACGTGTAATCTGTATTGTTGTAACACTGGGTGTGGGTGGATACCATAGGCACGAGGGCTGGCTTAATGTGAATACAGTCACTAAATATGTTGCCTACAAAATCAAGGCCTTCCTCAGAACAAACACCGAGAGGAAAGTTGGAGGGGAAGCCAACATATACTGGAATAGGAGCATCAAGAGGGGTACTCACTGGGCTGAAGTCACACCTCTGGCTGACATTGCGCATCCAAACTGGGCCATTGCTGAAGGAAGCTGCCCCCAACTGGCAGACAGTCGGACACAAGTAATGTTCATTGTAAGGTTCTACTAAACATTCATCCAAATTTCCCAAAGGTCGCATAAGTGGGGGTCGAGCACTGCGCTCATGATATATGAGACAGGTGTGATTGGTAACTGTGCGAGCCATATGAAACCTCCAATCTAAATACATATTACTGCGAGGGTGGGTAACCTCCATATAAAAGCTACATCTCTGCAGCTTTACCACTTGGGCTGCGGCGGTCCTCTCGTCTACAACGGTTTGGGGGTGATCACTGCAGGCCGTCTGGTTACAATGAAAGGAAAAGTGGAGGTGCGATATTGTTTACAACGATGGCCGCAAGAAGCGCCCGGATTTTAATGTGATGGCTGGAGCGGTTCAGCCGCATCCAGGGATATGGCCTTGGGGCCAGCTTGGGGAATTACATCTGGTCCAACTGCATGAGCTACCTTCGGCAACGGAACTGCGAATTCAGGTGAAAGGAGCTCTAGAATTTGTTGGTTTATATTTATGACAGGGACAGTGTTCAGGCGCTGTTGGGGTTGCTGGGGATAAGCAAGGATATCGAGATCTCTCAGATCCTGTAGATCTAGAGTCCCAAATGGCTGCTCGTATGGGTGGCGGTCGTCCTCTAACAACTGCACCACTCCCTCCCCAGTCTCGTTGTCAAGTATGAAAGGGGCCTCAGGAATCTGGTCTGGGTCTGGAACAGGAGGTGCAGGGACTTCCTCAGGTGGTATGTCAGCCATGTCTGGTACTACCCATGAGCCGTAGCCTCGAATCATCAATGGTCTGTGCTCTGCAGTGCTACCACCTGGTTTACTCGTAGGGTTGTCGCTGTCACTTGCTGCCTGTCAGTGTGCTCTGCACTCTCCCCTCCTCCTAATTTGTCCACGTGTTCTGTGGGATGGACCTGCCTGGGGGTCGCTGTCGCTTGCGAAGCCTAGGTCTTCTTGATTATCTACACAGTATGTGCCGTCTGTTTCTCCGGCGGGACGCAGGAGTCTACCTTTTCCTCCTTGATTACGATGCTGGAGCCTATCTTCCCCGTCCTCAGTGGGGCACAATGTCTGCCTCTCCCCCCCCCCCCACGGCTGCAGTGGTTTAGGTGATACCTATGCTCCTTACCATCAACTTTTACTGCAGTTGGAGTTGCTGCAGCCACCTCGAATGGTCCTTCTCTTTGAGGGTTGTTGAAGTGCTTCCTTTTGAACGTGCGTATGTACATGTAGTCCCCTGTTTCAACCAGTCTTTCTGGTGTGGTGACGTCTTTCTGGTGTGGTGAACCTGTGAATACAAGTGCCTGTGGATTTGGGTTAGGTGGCGCACATATTCCTGCATTTTGCCCTCTAGTTGTTCAAGAGGTGGGTCCTAGTAGGGACCCCGAGTAAACGCCATAGGCATAGGGCAGTCTGTCAACATCTCACGTGGGGTTAGATGAGTAGTACGTTTAGTCTGAGACCACATTTTCATTAGAGCTAGTGGCAATGCTTGAACCCATTTAAGCCATGAGCTTTCACAGATCTTTGTAACCTTGTTTATTATTCCATTAGCCCTTTCCACCATTCCCTGTGACTGTGGATGGTACACACACCCCAACTTATGCTCCATACACAAAGCCTTAGCTACCGCCTTTATAACCTGATTATCAAAATGCGGAGCATTGTCTGAGCTAATGAAATCCGGGACTCCAAATTGTGGAATACTCCCCTACATAGAAACTTGGCCACTGTAAATGCCTCCTGATTGGCCATTGCAACAACCTCCACCCAGCAACTGAAGCGGTCTTCCACCACCAATATGCATCTCTTACTCTCCTTCCGGTTGTCACTGCCCATATCCACAAAGTCCATTATCATGTGCCTGAATGGGCCCCTTGGTTCTGGAATGTGCCCTATAGGGGCTGTGAAGCTCTTGCGGACATTGTGTCGTATGCATGTCATGCTTTGATTTAGTGCCTTAGTAATCATGCTAGCTAAGTAGGTGGACCACCAAACCTCTGATTTTCAAGGTTTCTCCTCTATTAGCATGGTCTAAACCATGTGCATCTTTTACGAGCAGCGGTAAGAGACTCAGTGGGGCCACACACAAGCCATCTACAGTCCGTCACAACCCTGTGCCCTGTTCTTTGCTCCTGTAGCTATCTATTTAGCTATTTTCTGCCTCACTGACCTCTTTTTGTATTTCCATGATTTGTTCCACATTATCCTCTTGCGGGTATCGGACTTCTTCCTCTCCCAGGTTTATCAAGGCCATCATTGGTGATGTTCCTAAAGCATCTTTCTTTGCTGCCTTGTCTGCTGCCGTGTTACCCCTAGTAACAGAAGTGCCATCAGTCTTGAGGCTGATATTTCACAATCGCTATTTCAGCTGGCAAGGTCATAGCAAGCAAGTCTGATATAGCTGGTCCATGAGTAATTGTGGACTCATCTGCCCTCTGAAATCCTCTCTGTGCCCATATAGGCCCAAATACGTTACATACTCCATATGCGTATGCTGAATCAGTATAAATTGTACAGCATTTACCACTTATTAGTTCACATGCAGCAGTCAGAGTCCTAATTTCTACCAAATGTGCTGAGCAGGGTTGGGGTAAAGAGACATCTATTACTGTTTTAAACAAAAGAGGATCCACCCTAACCTCTACGACAGCAAATCCAGCTTTATTCCGTGTATCAGCTCGAAAATACGACCCATCTACAAAGAACACATGTTGTACGTTTGACAAGGGCTGATTCTCTAAGTTGGCACGTGCTTTAACGAATTTTTCTGATTTGGACACGCATTCATGGGGCAATCCGTCTTGTGGAGTAAACATTTTGTCAGCGGGATTGACTGTTACACCTTTCAATAGTTAACTCGGGCCGACAATGACATCGTACCTTGCGCATTGTGAGTTGGTAATGATGAAAGACTGACTGTTCAATAATGCATGCAATGCATGTGTTGTGTACAGCGTGACTGGATGCCCCATTGTAATTGAGGATGCCTTTTGGTGTGCAACGGCGACAGCTGGCAAGGCACGATAACACGGTGGCATTCTCTTCTCAACTTTATCCAATGCAGTACTGTCGTACGCTATAGGTTGTTAACCTGCACCTTGTTGCTGTTGTCAATACAGCAGATGCACAAGTTAACGCAAAGTCACAGACCCATGGTCAGCTAAAACCTGCCATTTCTAAGAATGCTAACATTTGTTTTATGGGTTGGTTTTTCCCTACTCACTTTGTGGCTGTTTTCGGCTAGCGTAGTTAACACCTTTACCGAGTCTTCCTGACACTGTTATTTGGTCGGGCTACAAAGCAAAAGGTCGTCCACATACTGAGACAGTGTACTACGACAATTCAGAATATCAAGGTCACGAGCTAGAACCTGGTTAAATATAGAGGGGCTTTCACAATATCCCTGGGGAAGTCTCATGTATGTGTATTGTTGTCAAGTATAAGTGAATGCAAATAGATGCTGTGAAGCTGGGTGGAGAGTAGGGCTGCAACTAACGATTGTTTTCATAATCGATTAGTTGGCCAATTATTATTTTCATTAATCGGATGGGGGCGGGGCAACCATTCAGTGCCTTTTTTTTTTTTTAAATAAAATCCACAAACTGAGTGTTACAACTATAAATTCAGACTAAAACTTTACACAACTGTTTGTCCAAAACAGAAAAAACCCAACACACACAAGAATATATTATTAATTTAGGACTGTAGTTTAATTCTGTGCTTTTTGTGAATCCATAAAAAAATGCATAAGTACGTGTGTGTATATAATATAAACTAACTAAATTTGGTTTGGTTTATAGCTCTGAAATCGTGTACCAATCTCCATTTATCTGAATCAGGCTTCTTGACAGGAAAGATTGGAGTGTTGCAAGGGCTCCTGGTGGGAATCAATGCACCTGCTTCGATTAGCCCTTGTATGGTTGGTGTTATACCTTCCCTGGCTTGTGAGGACAAAAGGATATTGTCTTTCATACGGCAGGCGAATGTTCTTTTTGACTTTTATCTTTGCTAGCTCTGCTGATTCAACTAACGCTACCTCTGTTGGGTGCTTTGTCCATAACTTATCTGGCACTTTTCTTAGCAGTTCTTCCTCATCTGGATCTTTTCCTTCCTCTACCATTACCATCCGCTTTTCCCCTGCAGCTACCTTATGAATCACGATGCATGTTGCTACCATTGGGTCTACTGCTGTTACAGAGATTTGTATGAACTGCCCATCAGGTGACCTGTGAAGGTATGGTTCTCAGTTGGGTTCCATTCCCTCACTTCCCTAGCCTGCTTAACCATTGCTCCTAAATCTTTAGGTTCAGAGTTACTGAATCCTCCACATGGTACCAATTTTTCAGTCTGTCTGGCAGTTGTACCATGGCTGCTATCCCTTGGGGCCCACTTATTGCATCCAAAGTCTTTACTGCCACTTTACCTCCTTTGAGTTTTTCCCACAACTGGGCAAACTCCTCATCCTGTCCTCCCTTTCATAGTTGATTGTACAGTGTAACGGAGTTTGGGTTTCATGGCAGTCCGGGCACATATACTTCAGCCAGAGTTTCCATTCTTCAAACTTTTCCCATAATTTCTCCATGTCCTCCACTTCCAACCAGTACACTGTCAATAACTGGGGGAGTCGTGTCTTGTTCTTGGAGGAGCAAGTATTGTGTAGCTATGGGCATCGGAAAGGTAACCCACAGCCCAGTCGGGTCACATTGTATCTTTGCCCCTAGTTTACACAGGGCATCTCGGCCTAGTAAGTTCACTGATGCCCCTGGGCAGGGGTGTCTGTATAGTAATACCATTGAGTGTAAGTTCCTAAGGCTCTGTAAAGCGTAAAGTCTGTTTTTTTCCTGAGAAGCCCATAGTTTGAATCGCTTTACGGGCGAGGAGGAGCTGAGAGCCTTCTTTCCCAATGCTTGAATAAGTAGCCCCTGTATCAATCATGAAGGGTACCTTTAATCCCTTCCCGACTGACACCGGGGCCGTTGGTTCTTGTTCCGGGTGCAGTGTGGTGACATACTGCATCAGCTCCCCCTGACTTCTCTGGGCCTCTTCAACTCTGGTGTGGGTTTGGTCCTCCATTAGGGCCAAACATTGACCCTCCAGGAGGCACTGGGGGCTGCCGTTGTTCCATCCATTGGTTTCCTTGTCCCTGTCCCATGGCCTGTGGCCCTAGGGTCTGACTTCTCAGCCCTATCCACATGCTCTTCCCATGTGTACCTGGCCATTGCCTGTGGACAATTTCTCCTGAGGTGACTTGGGTCTCCACATGTCCAACATCCTTCAACAGACATGCTCTGTCTGGTGGGTCCTTGCATTGGGCCTCCACGTAAGAAGCCTCGGCCCCTGTTCTGAGGCATCTGTCCTTGAAATCTGTAATTCTTGGAAGCTTGGGGCCTTCCTGTATAGATGTATTCAACAGGTGCCAGCTGTATTGCAGGTATCTGTACAGGAGTGTATGTTGCTTGTGTCGGTGCCACCACTGGGATGGGGGCCACAATTGGCTGTACCTGAGGTGCAGTGGCTTGTGGTGTCACCATCAGCACAGCTTGTTTGGCACTCTTTCTTCTTTTCCTTCTCTTCTTGCTTTGGTCTTGCTATCTCTCCCAGCTGTGCCTTGTACAGTTGGGTCATCAGTGCCTCGGCTGCTTCTTTAATTTCCTTTTTCTTTTTCCTGTACTGATCTACATGACGTGTTGTGTGCCATGAATGAGTTCCATTCCATTGTATTCAGTCCCACTATGCCTTCTAATTTTTCTTGCACTTCCTCAGGTAGGGCCTTCTTTAGCATCATCCTGAAGAGTCCTGCACTGGCTGAGGACTTATCCCATTTGCCTCCTGTCTCATCGCTCCATTTATCCTGAAACTCTTGCACGAATTTGCTTTATATTTTCTTTCTCTTTCAGTTTGATAGTTTCTATCTGCCTGCATCTAACTTTGTGGGGTACATTTTTCATATTGCTCCCCATACAACATTCCACCTCGAGCCAAAAGGCATTGGATCACACCTGGGGTCATCCATGTCTTTCTTCAAGTCAGCCATCTCCATTATTTCTTCAGTTCAACATTTGCCGTCAGTCTGACACAATATGGCTTTTATGTCCCCAGTAGCCAACAGTTGTCCTGTTGTTTTCAAAGTTGGTTATCCACCTTTGACCTCCGTTGTACAGATTTGGAAGTTTCTGTACCAATCCTGTTAAGTCCATAAAGGTCCATGGTACATATTGCACTGTCTTGCCCTTTGTTATCAGTGTGTAAAAGGTGGCAGAGTGTTCCCGTTTTAGTCTGTTTCTCTTTCTGTACGGTTTTTGTAGCACATCTCTTGCTAGTGCGCTCATTTGTAAATTGATTTGGAGCTTGGAGTGAATTTCGGTCACATAATTCCATCTTTTCATATGGCCAGAGCCACCTTTCTCATTGTGTTGGGCATTTACGTTAGTAAAGTTCATCTCAGCATCCCCTTCTTCCTCCACTTCATCTTGCTCCTCCACTGAGGTCTCCGTCTCTTCTAGTTCTTGCAATCTTCGTTTAGTTAGCTCCAATAATTCTTTCTGATCTTCTATGGAGTGATTCATCTGTTTGATTTCTTCTATTAATCTCATACTTTCTAATTGTGTGTGACCTGCATTGCGGATTTCCTCAGCGGCCTAGCATGCCCTCATGGCCAATTCTCTCACTTGGTGGAATTCTCTTCCTTTTTCCTGTACCAAACCCTCCAGATTCCCTAGTCTCTCCTTCCTTGTTTCTCAGTGCAGTTATTGTCATGTCTCCTTCCTTGTGAACGATCTGGCGTGTCATTAGTTCTTACAAATACAATTTGCCTTTGTGATCCGTGTTGTCCATTTGCCGCATCGTTCAACCTTTCACTTACTTTGGAGGGGGGGGATCTACAGTCGCGTCTCCTTTGTGTGTCTTTTTCTGTTTTCTTCCTGTCTTCGTAGCCCCCCCCCCCCCCCATCCTCTTCTTGGAGTATGCACTCCGGGAGAGCCACCCTGCTGGTTGTTTCCCATATGCAGCTGCTAGTATGTTGTAACCGAGGTGCCTATTCCCAGTATGTCCTCTGCACTTATGGGGGTACAGACAGCGTGCTTTTGTGTCTCCTTGAGACGTAGACATTGTCTCCCCTAGCTTCCTCTTTGTCCAGTGGCCTGCACATCCCATCAAACGTTCCAAGCAATTTCATCCTAGCAGGTTCCCATCTTTTGATGTCTGGTATGTCCCCTTGTGTCAGTTATGGGTGTTTTCCCACCGTGTGTGGAGGTGGTTGGGGGTGTACTGCAGGTTGTACGGTGGTGGGATGCTGGGTCCCTGCTGCATCCTGTATGGTGGTGCTGTCCCTTTCTCCCTATCCTTTTTTAGATTTTTCACTCTCCCTCTTACTTTCCTTCAGTTTCTCTTTGTGTTCCTTAATTTCTTCCCTCCAGAATCCTCCAGTTGTTTCTTCTCCAGCTCTTTCCTTGGTTGTTCTTTCCTTGGTTGTTCTTTCCTTTTCCTATCCTTCTTTCGTTCTAGCTCAAACCACCCCACTATTTCCTCTTTTTTTCTCTAACCTGGCCGTGGCTTTTTCTCCCTTTTTCTTCTCATTCCAGCAAGCTAACCTATGCTTCATGTTTTTGGCATATCCGTTCATCAAATTTTCCCTCTGTTGGCCATTGCAACTCTCCAGCTGTCCGGTCATGCCATTTTTTTTGCAACAATGCCTTATATAATTTTAATCATTTTTTATGTTTCCTTATTATCTCTACTGGAGACTCCATACTCTGTGAATTACGTTTATTCCCTAGTTACTCCTAGGTTACTTATGATGTGGCTTATCACCAAAATATATTGATTGGGTATTTTCCTGAGGCTGTAACTCATGACCCACACCCAGTTTGCCTATAGCCTGATTGCTAACCAATCAACTCCTAGCAATAGCAATAATTACACTACGGAGTTGTCTGGACTGACTATACTGTGAATTCCCTCGAAACTTTCTTCAATGCTCGTATGACTGGTGTTCGTGATTATAAATATTTACTCCCCTCACCTTTTTGTCTGTTTTTTATGATTCTTGTGCATTTATCTTTTTTGTCTTTTTCTGGTGGGTAGAGGTATGGTAGGTCTCTACTCACTTCTGCCTCTCAGCTCAGCCTTTTTTCCTAGGGGCCCAACAATATTCGCTAATTATCCACACAACTTTCCAAAATAATGAACAAACCTTTTTACACATTATTTTCCAGTTACACCTCATGTTCTTACTACCATCTAATATATTTTCATAGGGCTGCACAATTAATCGAATATCGATCGCGATTACGATTTTGACTGCCCACGATTAAATGAACATGATCGACTGCGATATTGACATCTAAATTTTATCCTCCGCTCATAGAAAACTCCACTACAGATCAAATCAGGTGCTTCCTACACTACAGCCAATCACCATAGAGCAGCGCAGGGATGACGTCATTTTGTAGTTCCAAAACCCCGAAACGGAATTAGCATTTTAGCCCTCAAGCTGTTAGCTTCGCTTCGAGCTCCAGCGCTTGCGCGAGGGGAAATCATGAAATTAGCACAATGCTAAATAGCACTTCAGAGGTTGTCGGGGACATTAAACCTCATCACGCCAAACGGGAAAAAACTTTGCAGATAAACTCAGGACTCTACAGTGCGACCATTTCACTCGCATTTGTGATTGAAAAGTACTTTGTGCGACTGTGAATAAATATGTATTCGCACCGGTGCGAGTGACCTGTTTGGAGTTGTATAATACAATCGGAATAAAAACTACAGGAAGTCCAAAATGCATCTACACCGCGCAACAGTTACTTTCACACTGCTTTTCATCTCCTCAGTCAACCGTACAAGTGTGGAAATACTGCAGAGAAGTCATTATGATGACGAGTAACATCTGCTTCAACTTCCTGATCTCACAAACCGCCATCTTTTATTGATCCCGCAAAATGACCGGAACTTTCACCTGCTCGTGTAGACACAGCGGCTTCGGGCAGAGTAAATTAATAATAATGCTAACGCTACAACGTGGGTTTAATTCAAACTTCTTTATTAAATAATTCCTCACCTCAAATTCACTTCATTTAATCTCACGGTTGCCAGATATCACTAGAAAAGTCAACATCAGTTTCCATGTTTTGATTTTTATCCCCCACAAAACACAATATTATCAGCAGACATGGTGACACTGTACTGGGGATCTGATCTAAAACTGATAAACAAACAAAAATAAAAATACTAAAATGTAATGACAGAAAATGTGCTTAGTTATAAATAAATCATTTAATATAAAAAAATAGATATAATAACTTCATGAAATATAAATAAAATGAGAAATGAAATAATGTTTAATTACTATGGGTTGCATTTAATAGCAATTTGACCTTAAGCTTAGATTGCTATTTCCTTAGAAAGCTATTAGCCTTTTTCCTAATATGGATCATTTTTTTGTTAGTCTGCTCTTAATTAGGACTGTCTGTTGTTTAAGATATTTTAAAATAAATATTTTTTGCTGTTTATTTATCAATTAACCAACAGTATTTCTCATTGCTATTATTTTAATTCAATTAACAGTGACCATGAGCAGAGAGCTTACATTTAACTGTTTATGATAGACTCCCTGATTAAAGCTTAAATAAAAAAAGATTGGTATCTGGATTGGTATCGTTTGTAAAAATCCTGATCGGAGCATCAGTAATGAACACCATTAAACTAAAGCGCTTTGCGTCTGACGGGTAAATGAACTCACCCAATCACATCCTATATGAGATTATTCAGATATATACACAATATACACAGAGCGGTTCGAGAACTGACTCCAGCCCAGAACCATGACAATGGAAAATGTCTAATAGTATAGCTTTAAATATATTTAAGACTTCAAACATTGATGTTTATTGTATTTGTTTACAAGGTGGAACAGGTTAACGGTTGTTTTTTGCACACAGTCTGTAAAATGAACTGAAAATATTACATTTAGTTTATCAGAAGGCAAATTAATGTCATGGCTCACACTATGTTCCTAAATTCTGTCATAATTGACCAGCTCAAGTTTTCTCATGCCTACTTGTGTGTTATATTGTGGCATGAGAACTTGATAAATGTGAAAGTGCAATAAAAAATATGTTGTCACTAAAATCAATTAATAATCGTGATAAATAATCAAGATCTCAATATTGATCAATAATTGGGGTTATCATTTTGGCCATAATTGTGCAGCCCTATATTTTCATATCTTCACCATTTGCCCAATAACCCAATATTGTATCCACTCTGTTAGGTATTTATTCATTCATTTACTCATGCATTCATCTCCTATGCACACACATCACACTCATACACACACTGGGTCTGCTTTCACAAAAAGGGTTGGCTCTTATTGCTCTTACCCCTTTTTCAGCAGATACGCAGACCTAGGCCCAGGATATTGTCCCTCACCAAGCAGCCCAGCCTTACCTTGGCAGTGGTATTCAAGGGAGTGAGGCCTCACGCTTCCTGTTTCCAAGCAGCCCTGTTGAGGGGGTTCCAAACCCTTGTCTCAACAGCGGTATTACAGGAATTTCTTATTCACTTATTCATTACAACTGAATCCTTTCATAATTCATACACACATAACGCAGAAGCACACATTAAAAACATTCACATAATCATCTGGTTCTCTCTTTTTTTTTTTTTTTTTTCTTTTTTAAAGAAAAGATATTACCTTTTTAAAATTCATACACTGGACCAGTGGTTCCTCAACCTTGTGAGCACTGGACCCCTAGCATATTTCAAACACGGTCCCCCTCAGACATGAATGTAAAAAGCAAACGCAGGTGTCCCACTGATTGATTTAACAATGTCATGACTTACGAGACGCACCCTTCATCCCAATTTACATAATTTGTATGCGTGTGTTTTTAGAATGGAATGCAACATGTTTTACATGTAAAATAGTACATGTTTTTACAGCCTAGTTCTCTTGTTCAGTGTAGTTATAGTGTTCAGAAACATTTCTGATAATTCATGTTCCATACCTGTCCATTATATAATTTTATAAAAGTTAAAAAAAAATCATAAGTTATGAAAAGTAATTTGAAAAAAGTACATCTATCTCTCTATCCATCAAAACAGATTATAGATTAGGTTATATATAGATAGATTTAATATAACATAGATAATCATTATACCTGGTCTCCATGAGAGTGGGCATGGGGGGGCCTTGCCACATGATAGGGGAGGCTTTGGAGGGGCTTGCTACATGATCGGGGAGGCTTGGGGGGCTTTAGTTGCAAAAAGTTGAAAACCTCTGTTCTATAAACACCTTAATCACAATATTGTCTTATTCAGAATAAGGTCAATAATTAAATTATTGCTGTCCATGTAAATGTAGTCAATGTTTGTCATGCTATAGACGCATATAGACGACTGCTTGATACCATGGGCTGCGTCCGAAACGGCATACTTGCCTACTATATAGTAACCAAAATATGTGTATTTCACCTAATATATAGCAGGTAGGTATGCGGTTTCAGATTTGGCAATGCTCTCTTGTTTGCTGTCAAATGGTTGAGTACTGCCATATGTGTTTGTCCTGTCCCAAAATGTGGTGAAAACTCCCACACCATGTTAGTGTGATTATGGTGTGTACATGTCTGTAATGCACATGGACAACGCGACTAAAATACGAATACTCAATGTCTTAATTCAATTTGTGTTTACTTTGAGTATGACTTTACCCCCTTTAAGGTAATCAATCATAGCTGTTTATATGATAGTTTCTTCATCAGAGTATTGACTTAATTGGGTTAATATCGGATTATTGTTGTCCATGTAAACATACTGATTGTTATACGAGCCAAAACTGTTGAGCTATAGTGCCACCTTTTGGCCAATCTGGCCCCTCTTGCTTGCCTGAGTAGCATGATGGAGTACTACAGTCCCACCTGGAGTTATTGGAACAGCAAGGCCAATTCTATTGTTTTCGCTATACATTGAAGACATTTGGGTTTAAGATTAAAAGAATACGACAGATCAGAATTTGAGCATTCATCTCCTGATATTTATGTCTAGATGTGTTCAGTAACTTTTTTTGTTTGAGCCCACCCATTTTTTTAAGTGATCAATAAATTTAGAAACATGTGACTGATGGGTGTTTCTTGCTGCACAGGGCAGGGGTGAATGTAACACAATCCACCATTTGAAGAAGAATTCGTGTGCAGAAAAAGAGGCCATACCACAGGATGCAAACCACTCATCAGCAGTAAGAATCAGAAAGCCAGATTGGAGTTTGCAAAGCAATACAGAGATGAGTCACAAAAGTTCTGGAACCAAGATTAACCTGTACCAAAATCACTGAAAGGCCAAAGTGTGGAGAAAGAATGGATCTGTTCATGATCCAGAACATAGAATCTCATCAGTCAAGCCTGATGGGGGTACTATCATGGCTTGAGCTTGACTTGCTTCTTCTGGAACATGCTCACTAATCTTTATTGTTGATGATAGTGATGGTAACAGTAGAATGAATTCAGCAGTTTACAGGAACATTTTGCCTGCCACTTTAGAGAAATGCATCCAAATTAATTGAGAGGAACTTCACCATGCAGCAATACAATGACCCAAAACACAGTGCAAGCCCATCAAAGGACTTTATTAAGGAGGAAAAAAGTGGAAGGTTTTAGACTGATCAAATCAATCACCAGCCCTTACGCCAATTGACCATGCAGTTCACCTCCTGATGAGGAGGCTGAAGGGAGAAACCCCCCCCCCTAAAACAAACAACTGAAAGAAGCTGCAGTACAAGCTTGGAAAAGCATCACAAAAGAAGAATGCCGTAGTTTGGTGTCAGTAGCTCACCAGCTTGATGCAGCTATTGCAAGCGAGGGATATGCAACCAAATATGTTATTTCCTTTAAGATGATCTGTTCCTATACTTTTGCTCACCTAAGCATTGGGTGGTCTGCCAGCAAAGGTGCCATGCTGTAAGTTGTTTAACACATCTATATGTAAATTTCAGGAAATGAAGGCTCAAACTCAAACCCAAATGTCTTCAGTAAATAGCAAAAGCATTGGCCTTACTGTTCCTATACTTTTGGAGGGGGCTGTACGTGCAGTTACATAAATATTTGGACATTAACAATGTTATTTGAGCTGTCTACCACAGTATATTGGCATTTAGAGAAATTAAATAGTGTAAATTATCGACTCAAATTTGGATTCAATTCTTTTGTAGTCATTGACTGCTTAAAGTCTCGGATCCATAGATATCACCAGATGCTTTTTTTAAAAAAATTTATTTATATGTGTGTGTGTGTGTGTGTGTGTGTGTGTGTGTGTGTATATATATATATATATATATATATATATATATATATATATATATAACACACACACACACCTGGTGACACTCTGCTAAGCCTTCACTACAGTTGTCTTTAGTTCCTGTTATTGGTGCATTTTTGCCTTCAGCAAGTAAAATGCCTCCTCAGTTGGATTCAGGTCAGGTGATTGAATTAGCCATTGCAGAACATACCGCTTCTTTGCCTTAAAGTCTTGGGTTGCTTTCGAAGTATGCTTCAGGTCTTTGTCCATCTGCTTTGTTAAGCTCTGTCCACTGGGTTTTGAAGCATTTGGCTGAATCTGAGCAGCTATAGCCCCTTCTCCCATCATTCTGATACAAGTTGAGCTTTGTCTCATCTGTCCCTAGGGTGGTGTTCCAGAACTGTACAGGCTTTTAAAGATGATTTTGTCAAGCTCTAATCTGGTCTTCCTGTTTTTGAAGCTTACCAATGGCTCTGTATTAACTCTGGTGAAAAGTATACACCCACCTCCTGGAGTGTGTCCTTATATAGCCAGCTGTTGTGATGGGGTTTTCTTCACCAGGGAAAGAATTCTTTGGTCATCCATGACAGTTGTTTTTTGTCGGCTTCTGGGCCTTTTGGTGTTCCTGACCCTCACCAGTGTGGTCCTTCTTTTTAAGGGCGTTTTCACACCTGGCTCATTTGGAGCGTTTGTTTTGGAACCTGGTGCGATTTGTTTAGACATATATGAATACAGCAATCGTGCTCAGATCTGCACCAAAACAATTGGGCCGAGACCACCTGAACGATTGCAAATGAACTCTGGAGCAGTTTGCTTGTGTTGAGAAAGCAATTCCGACCCAACGAACCAACCTGTATAGCAATGCTTAAAGTGTCATGAAACACTAAACTACATTTTAGATTTTAAGGCATTCGTATTGCACAACATAAAAGACAATCTTAGCATCCATTAATTTGAGCTTTTTCCCGCTATTTTCGTTTAAAATCTTGTCCTGTCACACATCACAGGCAGTGACATGGCAATGTACTATAGTACTTCGATGATGTGTCGGGGTGTCATAATTATTCATGAGCCTACGTATTCTTATCCTATGAGAAGATGCTGTCTCTTAATTATTCATGACAGCATGTGGTGCTTTCCTACAGATGTAGTAGATGAGAGAGGTGTTTAAATGGGTTGCAAGAGTTTGTTTCAGTGGTGTAAGCCTTCGAGTGCGTGTTCTCAGGAGAGCTATGAGAATTGGTGAAAGGTGGACTTCGGACTTACTCATGAAAGCAGTTTGCGTCTACACAATGATGCGGTATTCAGTCCCGATGTCTTTTCCATCCCTTCAAATGAGGTGTCTAATTTTTAACCATGACAGTTTTACTTGCCTTTTTGAGCTAATTAAACCGCTTAAAGGCCGTCGCGTGCTAAACTATGCAACGAGAGTCTGCGTAGAAGGGAAGAGCCTTACCCCTTTTATTCATGAAAAGCTTGAGACTATTAGCTAGCTACCATTCCAAACCTCCTCCTGTCTGTGCTGCCTCTGGCTTTATTTCACCTTTTCCTCCATAATCACTCCAGGGGCTAATGGTTCAAATGGATAGGGCAGAGGACCGTTATCTATTGCGTCTCCATTTAGCCCTCGGGATTCAGGAGGAGAGAAGTCAAACTTTTTGTCACTATAACATATTTTTTTGATTATTATTATTATTTTTTGAGTGTTCTGAAGGCTCGCCTTCCTCTCCTGCCTTTCCCTGCCACGCCCTCTCCCCCTCCTTTCTTCGCACAGCCTTCCATGCCCATTTAAGCTGCATTTTTCAAAAACATTGAGAGGTAGACTTCAGTAGCTGAAAGAGGGCCGTTTCATGATCCTTTAATGAGAACTGCATTACTTAAACGTTTATTTTACTAATGGCTCGCAACATGAATCACGGTTTAACTTCGACCAAAGTCGAGGTAAAATGCCTTGCTGAAATTTGGTCTGATGAGCATATTTCTGAACAACTTTCAAAAACACAAACGCACTGAGGTTTACAAAGTGTTTAGTGAGCATCTCAATGAGAGAGGCTTTAGTTCCTCTGTGGAACAAATTACAGTGGTGCTTGTATGAGTTAGAATTTTCTATACATCTGCATAAATGACCTAAAACATCAGACTTTCTGCTAGAAGCCCTAAAAGTAGACAAAGAGGAAAAAGTAGACGCATGCTGAAGAGAGAAGATGAAAAGAACATGGATTTCTTTTGTAAGCTGCCTAAAGTTACAGATAATGTATCTCGAGTTGGTGATGGCTATTATTTGGTGAATGTGAAGCCACCAGCGGAAAAGAAGGCTAAAAGCCTGTTTCACACTGCACGTTGCAACAGGGCAGAAGCTGTGCATATTTTTTCGGCGTGCATGTTTACGAATGAGTGCTTGTCCACTAGATGATGTAGCAGTGCAGCACAAGAAGCGTGAGTTTCGGTTTCGAGTCTTTTTTTCTGCGCTGCTCAAGCTGCTCGTCCTGAATTAAAGCGGCAGTACACTGTTGAAAGATTTTAATGAAGAGTTGGCACAAAAGAACTATATATTGCACAGAAAAAGCATACATTTGTAGAGTAGTATGTTTTTTTTGCATTTAATATACACTTCTCGTGAATGAGAATAGTGTTATTTTTGGTTTGGAGGTACTGCAATAAAAGTGATGGGTTGCTAAAACAGAAGCACCTGTCAAAGTTGTTTTCTATTATAATACTGCTACCAATTTCAAGATGTGTTGATCAGGCTCAGTATAAAGTTAAAATCCAAAATGCACTCTCAGATTCTTGAAGTTTTTGTCACATGTGAATTTTAAATGTGCTGCTCCCATTAAGTAAATGTTATATTACGTAACGATCAAGTTAACAAAGCTCAACAGCGCACTCACAATAACTGTTGTATATTTTTTTTGGTTTGCTTTTCAAGGAAATTGACTATGGAACCCAAGAACCTTTTAGCAAAGCGCGCTGCAGGTTCTTCATGTGAAACGCTGCTGGTGTGAAAGCACATGGCACTCGCACCTCAAATTGCGCTCTGCTATGCTCCTGTGATGTGAACTGGCGTTACAGTTTTCGGAGCGAGTGTCTGAAAGAGTTCGGGTGGCACCGCTTTGAAAATGGCTCAATGCACTGCGATCATTGTAAAGCCTGTGGGACAGAGGTTGCAGGTAACACTGCGTTTGCCACTGAATCCACTCATGCTTAAAATGAGCGGTGGTCCATCCATCCATTTTCTCTACTGCTTATCCTAAACGGTTGCGGGAAACCTGGAGCCTATCCCAGGGAGCATGGGGCACAAGCCTGGACAGGGTGCCAATCCATTGCAGGGCGCAATCACGTACACATTCGCACACCTTTTCATACACTGTGGACACTTTGGACATGCCAGTCAGCCTACCAAGCATGTCTTTGGACTAGGGGAGGAAACCGGAGTACCAGGAAGAAACCCGTGCAGCACGGGGAGAACATGCAAACTCTGCAAACTGGGCTGTGGTGGGAATCAAACCCCCAACCCTGGAGGTGTGAGTCGAACATGCTAACCACTAAGCCACTGTGCGTGAGTGGTTGTGTTTTTAAATTAAATAAATCTATTTTTTATTAATATATAAAAAAATGTTTTACAGCATTTGGCAGACACCCTTATCCAAGGCCACTTACAATCTCATATTTATGTAGTTGAGGGTTAAGGGCCTTGCTCAAGTGCCCAACAGTGGCTGCTTGGCAGTGCTGGGATTTGAACTCTCAATGTTCCGATCAGAAGTCCAACGTCTTAACCGCTGAGCTACCACTAATATATAATATATACTAATATAATATTAATATAATATATTTATTATATATATTTTAAAAAGTTCGGAGCATCAGTGCTACCAAGTCAAAAAGTTAATTTCGATCGTTTGTGGAACTGTATCATGGCACGAACAAAGGAGATTTCTGAGGACCTCAGAGAGTTACTGATGTTCATCAGGCTGGAAAAGGTTACAGAACTGCCTCTAAAGAGTTTTGACTCCACCAATCCAGTCAGACAGATTGTGTACAAATGGAAATGGAAATTCAAAACCATTGTTACCGTCACCAGGAGTAGTCGACCAACAAAGATCTCTCCAAGAGCAAGATGTGTAATAGTCCACAAGGTCATAAAGGAACCTTGGGTAACAGCTAAGCATATAAAGGCCTCATTCACATTGGCTAAGGTTAATGGTCATGAGTCCACCATCAGAACACTGGACAATTATGTGCATGGCAGGGTTGCAAGGAGAAGGCCGCTGGCCTCCAAAAAGTACATTGCAAAATAGAACTTTTTAGTTTAAATGAAAAGCATTCCGTTTGGAAAAAGGAAAATACTGCATTCTCACATAAGAACCTTATCCCATCTGTGAAACATGGTGATGGCAGTATCATGGTTTGGGCTTATTTTGTTGCATCTGCACCAGGATGACTTGCCATCATTGATGGAATAGGCTATGGGCAGAACCCCGGAACATAAACATGTGACTTGCATAAACACACACTATGCTTTGAGATGTTAATAAGCATCCAGGGTCTATTGTCGTTTACACATTCCTCAACTTAATTAAGCTAGTGTCTCTCTGCTGGCTAGGGGAAATATACAACTGTGTGTCATCAGCATATCATTGGAAACTAATACCATGCTTACAAATAACTTTACCCAGAGGCAGCAAATGGAGAACAAAGCAGAGGGCCTAAAACAGAACCTTGTGGAACACCAAACTTTATCGTAATATCCACTGAAAGGTCCGCATTTACACCTACAAACTGATAAATCAGTCAAATAAGACCGGGGCTAGGAGAGGGTTGTGCCCACGCTAGCAAAATTTTTTTAGTCTATCAAGGGAAGTAATATGATCTGTGGTGTTAAAAGCCTGTTGGACATTCTGTCTGAAAACCATGGACTTTAATATGGCTGAGCTCTGTGAGCTGCAGAGACTGGAAACTTCAACAATGCTCCTCTGGTGTCTGGTTGTCTTGCTGCAGGATGCTCTGATACTCCAGATGTGTCTGTGACAGCAGCTGCTGGGTGGCAAGCTGGGCTTTCCTCGACACCAAACAGGAGACCAATCTTCTTGGTCGGATACTCCTTCTCTCCATAGTGCTACGGCCTTCTCCTTGGGCAAGAGAGAATAACCTTTGGGCCTACCTTATGCTGGTTACAATTTTCTCGATTATCTTTTGTACATGCTTTTTCCATCTAGATGTGCTAATACAATTATTCATCTCTCTGTAAGGATTCAGAGTAAAATAGATCCTCAAAAGCTCAAGTTTTCTCATGCCTACTTGTGTGTTATATTGTGACGCATTAACGTTACCATCTGTTTAAAAAACAAAACAAAAAAAACACCTAAACTTCAACTGTGTGCCAAAATTTTTGACTGTGCTCCCAAATTTTTGTAATGTAAAGACATTGTTACCATAGAGCCCTGAACAGCAGTGTGTTTAACCCTGCAGAGAAAGTATGTTCCATATACATACTACTGAATCTTACTGTTACACACAAGGACATGGATGGCCTAGTAGCCCTTCTCCGTGTATATTTATGGGAGACTTTAATAGTCACAACACTCTATGGGGAAATGCCCATTGTGTCATCAAAGGAAAGAGAATGGAGGAATTCCTAGACACGCCTTAATTCTTCTAAATGATGGCTCCAGCACTTACCTACACCCAGGACACGGAACATACTCTGCAATTGACCTAACAATTTGTGAGCCTGAAATATTTTTAGACCCTTCATAGAAAGTATGGCGCCTTTGTGGTAGTGACCCCTTTCCATTAATATTGACTCTAAAAGGAAGAAAAGCTCTAAAAATACCAAGATGGCAGTTTAAAAAAAAAGTTAACTGGTATCATTTTCAAACACTTTATGAAAGGTTTAATGAAGCCTCTGAAGATGATCCAGATCCAAACGTTTCACCAGTAAACTCATTTCACAAATAACACCATTTCAAAATCATATGCAAATGGATGCCATGGTTTGATGATGAATGCAAGATGGCTGTAAAAGAACGGAAGAAGGCAGAAAGATTATTCTTCAGAAGGCCAACAAGTGAAAATCTTAAGGTTAAAATAAGTAGGGCACAAGCTCAAAGAATAATAAATGAAGCTAAAAGGAAAAATTAGAGACAATTTGTATCTGGTCTCGCATCAAGTACTTCAACAATAAAGGTCTGGAATCTGATTTGCAGGATGAAGAGCAGGAATGATGGAGCTCAAATTCAGCACATCAAATATCAAGACACAATTCTAACTTCAAAACAAGAGATTGCAAATATGCTAGCAGAAACTTTTGAAAACATCTCCTACATTGGAAATTGCCTTAATAACTTTCAAGTTTTCTTAGCACAGGATGGAAAAAAGGTACAAATTTTTCATCTAATACAGAAACTTATCAACAGTTCACAGTTGACACGAGCCATAAACGGCGCACATGATACAGCAGTAGGACCCGATATCCACTACCAGTTTTTAAAAAGTTTGCCTCACATTATCCAGTCTTTACTGTTCAAACTTTTTAACTCTATTTGGATATCAGGGAATATTCCACTCTCTTGGAAAGAAGCAATAATCATTCCCATCCCAAAAGTAGGAAAAGGTCATAATGATCCCAACAACTATCACCAAACAGCCCTGACAAGTTGCTTATGCAAAACCATGGAGAGAATGGTTAATGAACGTCTAGTATGGATTCTGGAATCACAGCATCTCTTAAGTAAGGTTCAGTGTGGCTTCAGAAAAGGAAGAAGTACTGTTGATCACCTAATCAGCCTTTAATGCCATGTATAAGATGCTTTCATGCAGTGGCCTTCTTTTTTGACTTTGCGAAAGCTTATGACACCTCTTGGAAGTTCGGTATTTTAAAGGATTTATATCAACTTGGTTTTAGATGACACCCATTTTTATTGCAATTTTTTTTCTTTCTCTCAAAGAGACATTTTAAAGTCCAAGTAGGTAATACCCTATCTGACTCACATAAACAAGAACTAGGAGTACCACAAGGAAGCATTTTATCAGTTACACTTTTAATATCAAAATCAATGGCATTGCAAAAGCCATTGGGCTGATATCCATTGCAGTCTTTATGTGGATGACCTTGGCATTTGCTACAGAGGCAAATATCAATAAATAACATTGAACAGAAAATTCAGCTGACAATTAACAGTATGCAGTCCTGGTCAGTAGGGCTGCACAATTAATCGAATATCGATCGTGATTACGATTTTGACTGCCCACGATTACATGAACATGATCGACTGCGATATTGTCGTTTAAAGTTCGTCCTCCGCTAATTGAAAACACCGCTGCAGATCAAATCAAACGCTTCCTAAACTTACAGCCAGTCGCCATAGAGCGGCGCAGGGATGACATCATTTTGTATGCCAAAACCTGGAAACGGGGTTAGGATTTTAGCGCTCGATCTGCCAGTTTTGCTGTGAGCTCCAGCACTTTGTGCGAGGGGAAATCATGACACTAACATGTTGCTAAATGGCACTACGTTAAACGTCATAACGCCGAACAGGAAAACACTTTGCAGATAAACTCACGGCTCTACAGTGCGACAATTTCAGTCTTTTGAAAAGTACTTTGTGCAACTATAGCTACAGGAAGTCCAAAATGCATCTACACCAAGCAACAGTTACTTTCACACTGCTTTTCATCACCTCAGTCAACCGAACAAGTGTGTAAATACTGCAGAGAAGCCATTATGATGAAGTGTAACACTGAACATCATCTGCTTCTCTCATCTTCCCGATCTCACAACCGCCATCTTTTATTGATCCTGCAAAATGACCTGAACCTGCTACCGTGACCTGCTCATGTAGCCACAGCGGCGTCGGGCGGAGTAAATTAATAATAATGCTACAAGGTGGGTTTAATTCAAAATTCTTTATTAAATAATTCACCAATCATAAACAAGAGTAGCAACTGTTCAGTCTGTAAACATACAGTACACTGCTGCTCTCCTACACCAACTCACAGTGCATTTACTTAATATAAACTCATGGTTGCCAGATATCACTAGAAAAGTCAACTCCAGTTTCCATGTTTTGATTTAATCCCCCAAAAGCGCTTTGCATCCGACGGGTAAATTAACTGACCCCATCACATCCTATGTGAGATTATTCATACATATATATACACAATTTACACAGAGCAGTTCGAGAACTGGCTCCAACCCAAAACCATGACAGTGGAAATAGTGTAGCCTTAAATATATTTAAGAGGAGCAGACTTCAAAGACTGAATGTTGATGTTTTTGTTTACAAGGTGGAACAGGTTAATGGTTGTTTTTTGCATACAGCCTGAAATTTAACTGAAAATATTACGTTTAGTTTATCAGAAGGTTAAATAAATGTCTTATGGCTCACACTATGTTCCTAAATTCTGTCATAATTGACAAGCTCAAGTTGTCATGCCATTTTTGAAATAATTCAAAAGTCTATGTGAAAATCCTATTGGGTTTTTGTCGAGGGAACCGGTGTGATGCTAACTTCCAGGTTCCGGTACAAAATGATGTCGCCTCTGCACCGCTCTATTGGGTGATTAGACTGCGTATCTCCTCCTGTAAACACTATCATTGCATTTTCTGCATACTCCTGAATGTTTTCATTTGGTTGCATATTGTTATATTTGATGCATATTTTCATTTGGTTGATGGCATTTTTATTTTTACTTATCCTATAAATTGGGTACTATTTTATTTATAATTTGCTTCTACAAGATGGTGCACTTTAAGGATCAGTCTAATTTGATGCAAAGATTTGTACATTAGCAGGAATGTAGCAAAACATGGAGGTGAAAGCAGCGGTCTGTTTATTTAAATGTGAAAGTGCAATAAAAATATGTTGTCCCTAAAATGAATTAATAATCGTGATAAATAATCGGAATCTCAGTATTGATCAAAATAATCGGGATGATCATTTTCCCCATAATTGTGCAGCCCTACTGGTCAGTATCGAATGCTTCTAAATTTTCAAAGACCAAAAACTGTTTGTATGCATTTTTGCCAGCTACGCTCTCTTCATCTTGATCCAGAGATATTCTTGGATGATGAACACATCAGAGTGGTTAAGGAAACCAAATTCCCCTGAATAACTCGACAGTAAACTGAATTTTATCCCCCACATAAAGATTTTAAAAGATAAATGTCTTAATGCCATGAACATTTTAAAGGTTTTAGCTAAAAGAAAATGGGATGCAGAAAGTTCATTTTTTCTAAATCTTTACAGAACATTAATTCGATCACACCTGGATTATGGATGTATAGTGTATGGATCAGCCGGGAAATCGTATATCTGAATCTTGGACACAGTACATCATCAAGGCATATGAATAGCATTAGGGGCCTTTAATAAAACAGGGCACTCACTCACACCTGCTTGTCATCTCATTAATTGAAAACACCTGACTCTAATTTCAACTTCAAATTTACTGCTAATCCTAGAGCTTCACATACCTTTTTTTCCACTCACAGTTATGTTTGATCATTTTCCTCAATGAATAAACGACCCATTACAATATTTTTGTCTTGTTTGTTTAAATGGGTTCTCTTTGTCTACTTTTAGGACAGAACTTTCAAGCACCCACGTGTACTCCTGTCACGAATAATTACTTTATAGACTTATTGTACAACATATGGACCTTTTTAATTTAAAGAAAAAATATTTCAGACATTTAATGTGACCTTCATCTTGTTTGGATCAATTCCAAAATCTAATTAAATCTGCAAGAAGTGATGAACGGGCCCTCACACCGGGTGCACGTTGGGGCTTCTCTGCCAGGGGAATGCCATTCCATTTTTTAAAGTACTTTTTAGCACTTATGTTAGGTGTGTATCACGATGTAAAACATGTAATTTCCTGTTGGCAGTAGGAGGCCCTATGACTATTTAGCTCTAGGCTGATCACAGCGATTATTTTAACATGTCTTAGTACATTGATAGGAGTGCATCATGGTGTAAAACACCTCCGTTACTGTTACCTTGGGTGGCACTATGACTATAACTAAATATTGGCACGTGGATGTATTCAGGCCAGGACTGTTATCAAGTGTGAAGTTTGGGATGATTTGGACATTGTATGCATGAGTTATAACTTCATGTTTTATGGTGAAAAATCTAACTTTGTCAGACCACCACGCCGTGCAGTGAAAACTCAAAAGCTTCGCAATTTACCATCAACAAGGCCTTTTAGATGAGACCAACCGAATGTGATGTTGATCTGATTAAATCTCTAGGAGGAGTTTGTTAAAGTATGAGGCCTTGAAATGGCAAAAACGCAGTAAAACATGGAGAAAAATCAAAATGGCTGATGTCCTACTGAGTTTAGGGCATGGGTTCAAGAGCCTTTTCTTTTTTTGTATGCGTACCGAATTTTGTACATTGTTGAAATTTTGTAGGTGGTACTATCGAGCCGTTTTGCAACACTCAGTTCTGGAACCACTATCAGATATCAAATTTTCACCAGTTTTGATGCATCTGCAAAGTTTCGTGAGTGTTCACGCATTTTTAGGCCCTCTAAAATGCGATTAATTTGACATGATGATAATAATAAACATAAACGACACAGATCCAATAGGGCCTCACACCAGCGGTGCTCGGGCCCTAATAAAGAGTGGTCCCCCGTCACAGGTGGACCTAGGGCCCTCGAATGTCATAGCTAGAGCAAACTGGCAAACATATGTTTTAGTTTTAAAGCATGGTGCTAATATTGATTTGTGTAGACAGATGAGTGAGTGATTATTATGGTAGGGTTGTGTATTTCAAACTACAATAAAAATTGATGTAAAACTTACAACAATAATTTACCTCTGCCAGTATAATGTTTTACAGTACATTTAGATATAATATAACTGACTTGTAGTTGCCATGTTGGTGTAATCAGGGATGGCCCACTGGTAACAATGCACAATTTGAAACTAAACAGATAGAACAAGTTATACTCACTATATATGTACAGTGATTGTTGACTGCAGCTGAAAAATGGGCATACCAAAAATGCATATTTTAAAGGGGACAAAATAAAGCCCCCTTATTGGGTCAGAAAATTACCACTTCCTATTTGGCATGCCATCATTCATTGCCATAGAACAGACCGTATTCGGATTAATATTGCATGTTAATTTGTAGTGTTTGACTACTTTTCAGGCAAATCACATAAACTCTCTGGTACCCCAGAAAACCTTAAACTCTACTTCAAAGTGCGGCATAACTATTTCAGTATAGGTGGAGCAATGACTTATAATTGGCATGTTGGTGCAATCAGGAATGGCCCATTTTTAACCATGCACGATTTTAAGCTGATGAAACAAAGCATGACCAAATTATACCCACTTCCTAGCCGACTTCCCATTGGCCAGAGCTTAAGACTGTCAGCCCGAAGTTGTCTGGCTTGATGAAATCTATACATCACTGAGGTGACTAGCTGAAAAATGATGTGCAACATAGAATCCCAAAAAGGCATATAATTCAAAGGGTGCAATTCAGAGCCCCACCCCCCACCTGTCCACACTTCCTGCTGCCAGCTGGTGGTGCTATGACCATGCCCAACATTAGTGACATCCATGTGTTCAGCCCCCAATACCAAATATAAATCTCAATTTTGACCTAAATCACACAATGCAAACCAAAGATATGAGCTCTTCCTATATCTCATTTTTATGCTCTTAATTTTATCACCATGCCAGGGCAACACCGTTGGATATATGTTTTGTAATTTAGCATCTTTAGTGTCTTGGCATGATGTTGGCCTTGATTGCTACTGGCCACATAAATCCCCTAGGAGGAGTATTTAAAAATCCAGAGAATGCGTTTTTTCAAACAAGCCAAAATGGCAGACTTCCTGTTGGGCAGAGCTAATACAAGCCAAAGGGAAAAATGTATGTCATGGTGAGAATGTCCCCACCAAACTTTGTGCTAATCGGACAAACTGTGTGGCAACCACAGCGATAAACTCATTCGGAAAAGTTTGGGGGCGCTATGGAGTCCATTGGCCACACCCAGGACAAATGACAAAAGAATTATTGAATATTGCTAATCTTTGATAGGTGTCCCATGTTTCAAGTTTTCAAGTATTCCAAAGGCATGAAATCTGTATTTGCAAACTACTTTCTACCGAATTACAACAACAAATTTAAAGATATCCTAAGACAAATGAATGTGTAAACTTGTAAACTTTTAAGTTTTCAGCCATCGTAAGCCCCTCAAAAGACAGCAGGAAAATTTCAAGATCCTTGCATCCAACATGGCTGACTTCCTGTTGGGTGGAGTCAGATAAAACCAAGTGAACTTTCTTACATGATGAGATCAATAACCATATCTCGTGCACCTCTGAGCAACTTCATCCCAACCATTGACTGTGTTTGGTGGTGCTGTAGCGCTCCGAGACCACACCCAAGCCTAAACACTACATAACGTTTTGATTTTACGCAGGTCTGATGTGTGTGCCACGTTTTGAGTTTTCACGTATGACAGATGCCTAAAAAATGCATGAATGTGTTAAAAAATAAAAATGAATCATAATTGTGAAAAAACATTACAAAAACTATGGGGTTTTTTTTCACCTCCAGTGTTCGTGCCCTAATAATAATAAATGGAACAGATCCAATCGGACGTCACACCATCGGTGCTCGGGCCCTAATAATAATAAACGGAGTAGATCTAAAAGGGCATCATGACGTTGGTCCTTGGGCCCTAATAATAAACGGTGCAGATACAGTAGGGCCTCACACATAGACAGACCTGTGGCAAAATTGAAAATGGGCCTTGAGTTCTTAAATATGACCAGGTACATTTATATGGCCAAAAGTATGTTAACACCTGACCCTTATACCCATATGTGGGACTTCCCCAAACTGTTGCCACAAAATTGGAGGAACACAATTGTCTATATGTCTCTATGCTGTAGAATTGATTTATGTTCACTGGCACTAAGGGACCCAAATTTATCCCAGCATGACAATGCCCCTGTGCACAAAATGAGGTCCTTGGCACATGGTTTACCAAGGTTGGTGTGGAAGAACTTGAGCGCACAAAGCCCTGACCTTAACCCCACTGAACATCTTTCGGTTGAACTGGAACGCAGACTGTATGCTAGTTCTTCTTGCCCAATATTGCCGTTGCCCAACTTCAGCCACACTCAAATCTATTGCAAAACCTTCCCAAAAGCATTGAGACTGTTATAGCTGCAGTGGGTGGAGTAACTTCATATTCATGCCCATGGCTTTGGAATGGGATGTTTAACAAGCACGTGTGTGGTGGTCAGGTGTCCACATACTTTTGGCCACGCAGTGTAAATAACATTTCTGTATGACAAACAGGATGGTAGATATTGAACTCTGACATTTGACAAACGATAAACCAAGACTAAACAAATTGACTCTAGACATTACTTGGACTAAGAACAGCTTGATAAAGGTTAATAAGGCATTTTGTATTTGGCCTACCTACCATAAGGGCTATGAATAAACTTTATCTGCCAGTTGCTGCTATGGTAGGTTGGAATGATTGGATGAGCCACCATATGCATAATTCCTTTACTGGCTTGATGTTTGGATGGCCCAAACATAGTGAAGGCAATATTTGCTTTCTGTTTGTATAAATACAGATATATATATATATTTTTTCTTAATAACAGATGCTGACAAGCGCATCAAGGTGGCCCAGCCAGTGGTGGAGATGGACGGAGATGAGATGACTAGGATAATCTGGGAATTCATCAAAGAAAAGGTGAAAAAAGTGGGAGCCTGAGAAGGGAGTAGGGGAAACTGACTGCAGGGAGTGACTGTTCTATTTTTATATTTGTGACATGAGTGAGAGTGTGTGCAAAAGAAAACATAATGAGGGAGAAAAACAGCAACACACAGGTAAAATTGGGGTAATGAAAGAAGTGAAACTAAACGAGAAGTTTTAAGCTAAAACTGGGGGTTGGGGATAGGATGACTCCAACTGCTGACCATTCTTGGAAACTGACAGATGGTGAACAGGTTTTGTTAACTTGTAGAATATAGCTGACTCAGAGGATGCATAATAGCTATTGATCCCACGAAAGTAAAGTAGAACAGTTATGTTATTGCAGAGATAAAATGCATATAGTTGTAGTAATTTTTAATTACAAGACAGTAAAGATTGGCAGCGAATGCAAAATACATTGCCTGTAGTTATTTGCATTTTCATTGGTTTCAATGTATAAACTGAAGCTTTCAGACAATGCTATATTCTATAGTCATGTTGAATAATAAATGTGCAATTAAGATCAAATGTTAAGATAAATGTAGCGCAATTCTATTGGCATTGCTTATGTTTACTGGTAATGCTTGATGTGAGTAATTGAAATAATTGTAGAGGGTTGACATTTGGCCTCATATCTACACAGTGGTATATGTATGTGTGTGTGGTGTTCTTGTCTCTCCTGTATACATGCATCTGGTCTCCTAAGCTCATCCTGTCCAATGTTGATGTGGAGCTGAAATACTATGACCTGGGCCTCCCCTACCGTGACCAGACTAATGACCAGGTCACCATTGACTCTGCCTTAGCAACCAAGAAGTACAATGTTGCTGTCAAGTGTGCGACCATCACTCCTGACGAGGCCAGGGTCGAAGGTAAAGTTATTGTTTTTGTTTAGTATTTTAGCTTTCCCGTTATAACTTTAATTACCACGATTAATCAATTAGCCAGACTGAAGATGCCATACTCTCACTCAGAATTCAAGTTGAAGAAAATGTGGAAAAGTCCTAATGGAACCATCAGAAACATCTTGGGTGGCACAGTTTTTCGTGAACCCATCATCTGCAAGAACATTCCCAGACTTGTTCCTGGTTGGACACAGCCCATCACAATTGGCAGACATGCCTTTGGTGACCAGGTCTTCTATTCTTGGATTATTTTATTCTTAGTAAATTACAACAGATGTCTTTCTTTAACCGTGTGTGTAATTATGTAATTATCTCCTGTTTACAGTACAGAGCCACAGACTTTGTTGTGAATACACCAGGCAAATTTATGATCAGCTTTATTCCCGCTGATGGAAGCAAAGGCCAGGAGTGGGAAGTTTTCAATTTCCTTGGGGGTGGCTGTGGCATGGGCATGTACAATACTGATGAGGTCAGGGAAATGTGTATATATATTTTTTAAATTGTTCATTTTTATTTAGTTAATTAATTATTTAGTGATTGTGCATTGAAAAGCAAATGATTAATATTCTTTAAGATCAGAATCCTAGAGAAATGCTAGGCCACTGGTTTCTGAAAGAGCAAAAGGGATGCACAGTTTAAAATCTTTTCAGATTCTTTAAATTATATTTCTGAGAATCTCTCAATTGACCTTGACTAGGCCCTTCTTAATGTTTAAGCACAGCACTCCTTAATATGGTAGGTGCTGTGTCTACTGTGTGAAGAAATTCCCATTCTTTTATTCTCAGTACCTATGAGTATTTTTCCATTTATCTGGATAAAAAGCAGCATAAATGTAATTAACATTAATAGTGAAGGCTATTATATTGATGTGATAAGGCTATGATGGTATTATATAGACTGCAGAATATTACCAACACACACTGAAGAAAAGCTACAGGACTTAGAGATGATGGAATTGAAGGTCTTGAAATATATTAAAGAAACAAACATGAATGTTGGCCACTAATTGTCTAAACCCCAAATTAAGTGTCTGTGCAGTTACTGTAGTTCATGGTTCTAAACATTTCAGTCTAGCTCATGTTGCAAACAAATTCTAACCAGCACACATTGTACCACGCCAAAGAAGATTGATCAGTGGAGCTCTGTTAAGTCAAATAGAGCCATGAGTTAAAACTCTGACAAACTATCAAAAAGCAAACAATTTGATGCCTAAGTCATAGAGGCACTAGTCAATTAAATGAGAACCAGGAAACACATTTTATTTAGTGTGGTGATATGTGGAACTATTAAACACAAATTTGTTGTGTACGGCAGTACCCACACACTGAAAGCTAGAATGAAGGGTGTTTGGTTTTTTTTTCTTTTTCTTTCTTGCTTTTCCAAAGACAAAATGTGTTTTAGGATAGGACGTTTTTTTTTTATTACAAACTAAAAAGAAGCTGTAGGTCAAGAATATGAATCAAGTTATTTTAAAAACCTAACATTTGCATTTTGCCTGCATTTTCCTACTTGCTGAAGGGCTCATATTTCAAATGATTATGATCTCTCTCTCTCTCTCCACAAGTCCATCACTGGCTTTGCTCACAGCTGCTTCCAGTATGCTATCCAGAAAAAATGGCCTCTTTACATGAGCACTAAGAATACCATCTTGAAAGCGTATGATGGGCGCTTCAAGGACATCTTCCAGGACATCTTCGAGAAGTGAGCTGTGTTGAACATAGATGAATAGTGCACAGTTTAGAAAGTGAAAGAACTACACTAGATGGCCAAAAATATGTGGCCACTCATCACACTTGTATGTGCTTCTTGAACATCCCTTTCCAAAACTAATTAATGTAGAGTTTGCCAAAAGTCTCCACTTTTCAGGGAAGGCATTCCACTAGGCTTTGAAGCATGGCTGTGGGGATTTGTTTATTCAGCCACAAGAGCATTAGCAAGGTTGGGTGCCCTCACTTTGTGCACATGAGCATTGTCATGCTGGAGCAGGTTTGGGCTAGGCCTCTTGGTTCTGGTGAAGGAAAATCTTAATCCTATAGCATACAAGAACATCCTATAGAATTGTGTGTTTCCATCTTTGTGGCAGTAGTTTGGGGAAGGGTGTGATTGTCAGTTGTTCTCAAACTTTTGGCCATGTAGTGTACATCTGGCTCTACTGCACTTTCACCCTTCCTAACCGCCAAGGGTGGTGACTATCACCTGGACAACATATTCCACAATGTCATAAGCAGGGTTCGAACAGTCATGAAAAACCTGGAAAAATCATGGAATTTTAAAATAGCAATTTCCAGGCCTGGAGAAGTTTTAGAAAAATAGAAATTTGAATCACAAATATCTGTAAAATAGAATACATGTTTAATTGTTAATATTGGTTAAACAATACTTAATGTTTGGGCGATCAGTCATGTCATGAAATGTTAAGTTCTCTGTATGTGATAACGTCTGGCACAGTTGCAGTTTTTACTTTGACTGTAACCACCATAGACCATGAGAAGGAGATGCTCCTACAGTTGCGGTCGGAAGTTTACATACTCATCATGGACATGAATGTCATGGCAATATTGGGCTTTAAATAATTTCTTTGAACTTTTTCTTTTTCTAGGGCAGAATGATTGTATGACATCTTTTAATTAAAAAAAAAGAATTTGGTTCACAAGTTTGGGGTTTTCTGTAATCAAGTCAGGACCAAAATTATACATACAGGGTCAAAAATATACACACAAACACTTAGATTATTAATTCAGTGGTGCTGAAAGTTCCAAAATGTCCTTTAATTTGCCAAGACCAAGGCCTCTTAATTTCCTGTTAGTGATCATGATTGACTACAGCTAGCAGCTTCTCTGTGCTAACATAAAAAGGGTTTGTTTGACAGCACTATGTACTATACCAACACACAATACTATGGAGACAGTCCAAGGAGCACAGTGCAGATCTGAAAAAGAGTATGGTGGATTTACACAAGGCAGGAACGTCTTTTGGAGCCATTTCTAAACAATTGCAGATTCCAGGATCATCAGTTCAAACAATTGTACATACGTACAAGTTATTGGGAAGTGTAGCCACTTTGCCAAGGTCTGGAAGAAGACCCAAACCGTCACCCTCAGCTGAGAGGAAATTGGTTCGGATGGTCAGATGAGACAAAGATTGAGTTGTTTGGCCACAATGACTGGAGTTATGTTTGGAGGAGTAAAAAACACTGTACCAACTGTTAAGCATGGTGGTAGCATTATTCTCTGGGGCTGTTTTGCGGCGGAACTGGTGCATTGCACAAAATGGATGGAATAATGAAGGCGGACTACCTTAGTATTATTCAGCATAATCTCAAACCATCAGCCAGATGGTTGAAACTTGGACACAATTGGGTGTTCCAACAGGACAATGATCCCAAACACGCATCAAAGCTGGTTGTGGAATGGATAAAGCAGGCTACCATTAAGCTTTTGCAATGGCCTTCCGAAAGTCCTGATCTCAACCCTATCGAAAATTTGTGGACTGTGTTTAAAAGTCGAGTCAGGGCCAGGAAACCAACAAATGTCACTTTACCAATTCTGCCAAGAAGAGGGGTCAAATATCCAACCAGAATTCTGCCAGAAGCTGGTTGATTTGCTACCAAAAGCGTCTGCTCGAGGTAAAACTTGCTAAGGGACATTAAACTAAATATTAGGTGTGCTGTATGTATATTTTTGACCGTGTATATATAATTTTGACCTTGTGTTGATAATAGATAACCCCAAATAAATTGTAAACAAAATTCTTTTTTTTTTTTTTTTTTTAATTAAAGATGTATGTTGTCCAATCATTCTGCCCCAGAAAAACAACAGTTCAAAGAAATTATTGAAAGCCCAATATTGCCATGACATTCATGTCCATGATGAGTGTATGTAAACCTCCGGCCACAACTGTATATATTATAATTTATTCAATAAAACAGAGTAAGATGTCCTCCAGCCTTGCTAATAGAATAATTATAAACCATCTTGGTTAAAGTGATCTTTAACTGCAATCGGAAGAAATTGATTTGGCAACCAGCTAAGCTTGTTATACAATTATTACAAAATTAACATGTATTGTGTATAAAAAGTTGACACCACTGTTAAAATGACAGGAGTTATTGATGTTAAAAAATAATTTTTTAACTAAGATCAATCGTATCAGATCTTTTTCCACCTTTATTGTGATATAGCAACCAACAATTGTCAAGTGTAAAAAATGTTATAGGAAAAAGAAACTTAAAATAACCCGGTTGTGTAAGTGGGTGCACCCTTTTATAATGGGCCTTTTAGTGTGTGTGCGTGTGTTACATGCACAGTGTGGGAAATAAGTATTGAATGCCTCAACATTTTTTCAGTAAATATATTTCCAATGAGACTATTCACATGAAATTTTCACCAGACATTAGTATTAACATAAGAAAGCCGGAAATATAAAGAATTCCCAACATTAAAATCCATAAATAAAGTTATGTATAATAAAGTGGAATGACACAGGAAAAAATATTGAACATAAGAAAAAGCAGTTCTCCAAGGCAAGGTTAGGCAAGGAACCAGCTGAAATGACTAAGTAATTATATTTCTTCTTTGTGCAAATTATCAGCTCGGTTAATAAACTGATGGTCTCTAAAAAGGCTTTTTGTTACATTATTGTAACATTGTTGCAAAACATATTGATGGAATCGGTTACAGACGCATTTCCAAACTTCTGAATCCTCCAGTAAGGACCCTTGGGGCCATTATCCGCAAATGGAAGCACCATCACTCAGTCATCAACCAGCCACATACAGGAGCTCCTCACATGATTTCTGACCAGGGAGTCAGAAGAATAGTCAGAAGAGTAGCTCGAGCCAAAGACCACTCGGAAAGGGCTCCAAAAACACTTGGAGGCAGCAGGTACCATCGTCACAGACAAAACAATACGCAATGCACTCCACTGCTCATACTCACCCCACATGACTCCATTACTAAAGAAAAGGCATGTCAAGCTCGTTTAAAGTTTGCTACAACTCATTTGGACAAGCCTATGAAATACTTGGAGAGTGTTGTCTGGTTAGACGAGAGCAAAATTTAACTTTTTGGCTGTCATACTACACACCTTGTTTGGAGAAGAAATGGCACTGCACATCACTCTAAAACACTATACCAACAGTGAAGTTTTGAGGTGTAAGCATCATGGTATGGGACTGTTTCATCACATGGTACTGGCAAACTTCATATAATTGTAGAAACGATGAATGGAGCCCTTTACCAGGAGATTCTTGAGAAGAATCTGCTACCTTCCACCAGGATGATGACGATGATACCTGACTGGACCTTCCAGCAGGAGAGCAATCCAAAGCATAGAGCAAAGGAAACTCCCAGTTGGTTTCAGAGAAAGAAAATCAAGGTGTTAGAAAGGCCCAGTCAATCACCTGACTTGAATCCAATTGAACAAGATTTATAGACAATGTTTATTGTATTTCAGTTAGCCTGTTCAATAATTTTTTCCTGTCATTCCACTTTATTACACATGACTTAATTTATGGACATTAATGTTTGGATTTCTTTATATGTGTGAATTTCTTGAGTTAATACCAAAGTCTGGTGAAAATTTCATGTGAATAACCTCATGGGAAATGTATTTTCTGAAAAAAATGTTGACAAGTTCAATATTTATTTCCCCCACTGTACAGATGTGGCCATTAAAAAAGGGATCCTACGATTTCATGCAGAATCACGCGCTTGCTGTGGGACCAGGAAATACAGGACCAGTAGGGGGCAGTCATGTTTCATTTGAATAAACACAGCTTGCTAATACATAAAGTAGTTCTGCCTGGACATATACTGTATACACATACATTGTTTTACCAACCAAATGGTGCTTTTTCTTGTACTGAAACCCGTGATCTGCTTGGGCCTGGCCCGCGGATCTATGAACCTCTCTCGGAACCATTTGGCAACAAGTAGAAGCGCACATTAAATGTTGTCAATCCTGAAAACAATTAAATATGTGGTCTATTAGAGTTAAGAAAAAAAATTCATATGGTTTACATAAAAATATTACATTTCTCATCAACATGTACAATAAACCTAATTTAAACAAGTTTTTGTTACAAGAGTGAGCATAGTCGAGTCACATGGTATAGGTAAATAATGTGCATGGTGCATGTGTATTTGGGTAGTGCAGTGGTATCATGCAGGTTTAGTGCGGCTGGGGTTCGAGTCTCAGCTTAGTTCAATGTTTTTAAATAAGTGGGTTATTTTTTCCACTGTAGAAAGTTCCTCAAGCTAACGTTGAATTAATTCCATGTCCTCCTTTATAGCCAATGGAAACTTTTGTTCTTTTCTTAGATTAAAAGTTATTTAAGAACTGGTTTAAAGTGAACACAGAAGTCCACACACTGGCGTGGAAAAAAAAAACCTCATTGAATTTACTTACTTCCTACTTCGGTTCCATGTCATTGAATTGAGTTGTATCGTACCGTACTGTGTGAATCAATCAAAATTCACGTGTGTGTATGTGTATGTACAATTACAATCAAAAGTATTCAACCCTTATTGCAAATCAGGTTTGTCAATTTAGCCTTTCAGTTGTTTGCAATGAACAAATCAAACAAAAGCAATTGAAATAGTTCAACACAATGAATGCTTCGAGTGGTTTCCCCAAATGCAACTGAAAATGCAACTTATCTCCAGTTTCAAAATTATTCAACCCCTTCATGGCAAGCATCTTTAGTATTTAGTAGAGCACCCTTTTGCTGTTATGAGTTGCTGCAAACGAGATGCATAGCCAGACACCAGCTTCTGGCAACGTTCCTGAGGAATCTTAGCCCATTCCTTATTAGCAATGGCCTCCAGTTCAGTAATATTCTTGGGTTTGCATGCTGCAAACTAAAATATAAATATGATTTTGAGCCAACTTGTGCTTTTGGGTCAGTAATGGTGTATGTCTTGGAGTTCTGGCATGCGAACCTGCGTTTAGTACGTGCCATACTGTGCTCACTCAGTGCCTGTTGCCACCAAGACTTGCTGCAGGTCTTTTGCGGTCACTCGAGGGTTTTTCACAACCTGCCTTCTCAAAAATCTGGTTGAAGCCGTTGATGGCTTCCTTTTTCTGCCCCGTCCAGGTATTTCATTAATTTTCTGCTCCTAGCCAGTTCAGGTATTTCATGTGTTACAGCTCAAACACACCTGATGCAACTAATGAAGCCCTTTATTATTTGCATCAGGTGTGCTTGAGACAACACCTGTTTTGCACATTTGTGCTGTTGTGAGGGATTCTATTCAGGGGGTTGAATAACTTTGAAACTGGAGAAATCATTAAGTTGCATTTTCAGTTGAATTTGGGGAAACCACTTGAAACATTCATTGTGTTGAACTTTCAATTGCTTTTGTTTGATTTTTTTTTCATTGTAAACAGCTGAAAGTCTGTAAATTGTCAAACGTGATTTGCAATGGGGGTTGAATAAGTTTGATTGCAACTGTGTTGCAAAGTAAGTTTGTCTCTTGGGCTGCGGCTCCTGCCCCAGTAAAAAGGGTATAGCGATGCTCCTAGTATAATCCTGTAAAAGCATTTAAAAAATAAAATAAAATAAATAATACAACAGTTTGGTGGCCATTGGTTCGCCAGCTTGATGCAGTTATTGCAAGCAAGGTATATGCAACCAAATAGTGTTATTTCCTTAAGACTATCTGTTCCTATACTTTTGCTCACCTAAAAACTGGGTGGTTTGCCACCAAAGTTATTCAACACATCTAAATGTACATATCAGGAAATGAATACTGAAATTGTGATCTGTTGTCTCATATTTATCTTTTGAGCTCAAACACAAATGTTTTAATTGGATTTAAAAAATTGCAAGATTTATGAAAAGATATATGAATATTTACTCGCATTTGTATCTGTTTAGTTATCACACTCCAAAAATAACCAAATCATGTATACAAGAATAATTATGTATAATCATACTCCAAAATTAAATGACTCATTGTACAATTAATATATATGATCATGTTTGTGTTTTAGAGCAATTCCACATTTAGCTACAAAAATGGAATTGCAATACATTTTAATTTATCTCTTCAAAGCTCAATCAAGTCGATGTTGGTAGTTGATTGTCTATAGCTCAGTACACCAGTAACATTAGTTAGCTATAGCTAATTTGCTGGCTACCCAGGTTGCAATTCTGCAAGTAAATATGTAAATGTGTCGTACTTCAAAATGCACTACTAAATTAGAACAAAAATACACGAAGCATCCATTTTATTAGGAACACTTGCACATTCACGCTGTTATCTAATTCTCTGTAAACTCTAGAGACTGTGTGTGAAATTCCCAGGAGATCAGTTTGAGTTTATGAAATACTCAAACCCTTCTGGTTCCAACATCCATGCCACAATCAGAGTCAGAGATCAATATTTTTTCTTAATTCTGATATTTGATGTGAACATTAACTGAAGCTCTTGCTTTTTACCTGCATGATTTTTTGCATTGCACTGTTGCCACATGATCGTCTGATTAAATAACTGCCTGAATGTACAGGTGTTCCTAATAAAGTGAACAGTAAGCGTATAGCATACAGTCTCCTCTGAAACTATTGGTATAGCAAGGCCAATTCATTTGTTTGTGCTGTACACCAGACATTTGGGTTTGAGATCAAAATATGTCTTATTTCCTGTTATTTACATCTAGTTGTGTTAAACAAAAAACAAACATAGAACCTTTTGTTTCCGACCACCCAATTTTTAGGCTAGCAAAAGTATAAGAACAAGTTTTGAAGTAAATAACAGTTAATATTTGGTTGCATATCCCTTGCTTGCAATAACTGCATCAAGGTTGTGACTCACTGACATCGACAAATTGTTGGATTATTCTTTTGTGATGCTTTTCCAGACTTTTATTGCAGCCTCTTTCATTGTTGTTTGTTTTGGGGTTCTCCCTTCAGTCTCCTCTTCAGGAAGTGAAAGCATGCTCAATTGAGTTAAGGCTTAGAGACTGTCTTGGCTGGTCTAAAACCTTCCAGTTTTCCCCTGATAAAGTCCTTTGTTCAGTTGACAGTGTGATTTGGATCATTGTCTTTCTGCATGATAAAGTTCCTCCTGATTAATTTGGATGCATTTCTCTGTAAATTGGCAGACAAAATGTTCCTGTAACTTACTTCATTCTGCTGCTGCCATCAAAAGTTGTATCAATGAAGCTTAGTGAGCCTGTTCCAGAAGCAGCCATGCAAGCCCAAGCCATGACATTACCATCACCATGTTTGGGATCCTTTCTTTCGCTACTCTTTGGCCTTTCCATTACTTTGAGGTTAATCTTGGTTCTAGAACTTTTGGGGCTCATCTCTGTATTTCTTTTTGAATTCCAGTCTGGCTTTCTGATTCTTACTGTTGGTGAGTGGTTTGTATCTTGTGGTATGGCCTCTCTATTTCTGCTCTCAAAGTCTTCTTGGATTGTGATACTTTCACACCTGCCATGTCTCGGTTGCTGATGTCACTGTCCTATTGTGACACATCCTACTGTCCTGATGTCACTGTCCTGTTTTTGGGTTTTTCTTCACAGCTCTCACAATGTTCATCAGCTGTTTTCCTTGGCCAACTCATTCGGTGTCTGTTGTTCAGTACATAAGTGGCTTCTTCTTTTTCAGGACATTCCAAATTGTTTTCTCGGCTATGCCCAATGTTTGTGCCATCGCTCTGTTTGATTTTCCCTCTCTTCTCAGCTTCAAAAAAGTTTGCTTTTCTCCCATACAGCTACATGTTAAAAGGCTTATCCTTTTTAACAAATGCAGTCTTCAGAGATGAAACTGAAGTCTAAAACCAAGAGTAGATGTTCAGAGCTATTTCTTGTTTAAACAATCCATCTAATGGGACACACCTGGGTAACGAACATCTGTCAGTCACCTGTTTCAATATTTTTTTCTCAATTATGTCTGCCACATGTGATAGCTGGCATGCTTAACAAATTTAGCTTGTTACCAATAAATTGGGTCACTTGTGTTAGTGTTTGGGCGAGAGTGCCTTAATGTGTGCAAGGAGGATGGACGTGTCCCAGGTGGCCTGATCATTGGTTTGAGCACATAGAAGTCAGACATCCATATACTTCAGTGTCTCTGTGTCTTTGAGTGTAGGAATCAACTAGTGTACTTGTATAGATCTCAAACACCAATGTCCAGGTGATATTTACCACTGCTATCGGTTAGAAGGAATATAACAAATTGTTAAAGGGAAACCCGACTAGCAAGACTTGTATGGCTTATTAGATTTATGCTGACATCCGCTATATAAATCCGCTACACAAAAACGCTCAATTTTTAAAAAAATAAATAAATCCTTGCACTCGTAGGCCGCCATTGCTTTTTACGTCGCAATGCATTCTGGGTGATGTCAAATGGTTGCAACGGTCTTGATTCTCCAGCGATATAAATATGTCTTCAGCCTTTTCAATTTGAACCGGAGCGTAACATGCGAGGAGGCTAATATAGAAGACATTACTCAAAATGAAGATACAAGCACTTATGAAACGGAGGCAACTCGCCTCATATGAAGCCTCATAGTAATCTACTAATCCATAACATCCTGACAAAAACAGTCTTGTTACACTGGCAAAGGTCCAGTTATGTAAAAATATTTAGTCCACCTTTCAAAAGCAGAAGCCATGTATGTACTCCAAATGGTTCAAGAACATCTTTAAGTTTACTTTGGGTATTCCTTGGCTAGGCATTTTAGGCTAATTTTACAGGAGCTTTATGTTATGAGAATATACATAAACACACTAACAAGATCCTTACAGGTTTGATTATTTTTACAGATACCCCCTGTATCACAACACACAAGAACTAGAAAATTAAAGCCAAAAGCAGCACAGTGTGGCATTCTTTTCCTGCTGCAGGGGCTAGTAGCTAATTCTTTTGAGTGCTCAAGGTCATGCTTAGGTCATCACCTCAGAGTGCATTGCATAGGTTAAAATATGTATTAGATATTAAGGATTTTTAAAGTAATTAACATTTCATGTGTTTCTAACCACGTATTTTAGTAGGAGAGGGCAATTACATGTTAAGGCCCACAAATCTTCATAGTCGTGGTTCCTTTTAAAGTAGAAGCATGGGTCATTTGCAAGAAGCAGTGTACTCAGCTATTTATTAACATGTCAACAGGAAATATAAGCCTGAGTTTGACAAGCTGAAGATCTGGTATGAGCACAGACTTATTGATGACATGGTGGCACAAGTGTTGAAGTCCTCTGGTGCTTTTGTTTGGGCTTGCAAGAACTATGATGGAGATGTCCAGTCAGATATTTTGGCTCAAGGTAAGTTTTATAATACACAAAGTTTACAGAGAAACTCTTTCATCCTTTAAAACTATTTCTTTGTTCTAAAGATAAAGCCATTTTCATCAGAACTACTTTTTAAATAATAGTATATTCTTTCAAAACTGTCAAGACTCTCCTAAGGAGTATTTTTTAAATAAATGTTAACAAATTTTAATTCTTTCAAAGTCTTTTCATTATTAGTCCCCAGGAACTCTTTTGTTGTCTTTAACCACGTCCTTTATTCCTAGTTTTCAAATATGAATTTCCCACAAGTGTAAAATCCATTTGAGATCCATTAACAGTAGGATAAACCATAGATCAACACAAAATATTCATTGGTCATTGATCTTCACATATCAGGTAATGCATACACACAGTGCCCTCCACTAATATTGTCACCCTTGGTAAATACGAGTGAAGAAGGGTGTGTAAAAAAAATTTATTATTTAGCCTTTTGGTCTTTTTGTTTTAAAAAAAATCTGCTCCCATGCATATCAAACAATTGCAAATACAACACAGGTTTAGTAAAAGATAAATAAATATAGGTGTGCAACAATTATTGACACCCCTATAAATTCATATGAGAAAACTATATTTGAAATATATTCCCATTGATATTTCAGTTTTTTTTTAGTACACCTGGGTGACAAGGAACAGGAAATTGAACCATGACTTCATATTTTCACAGGGGTATAAATCAGAAGCAACACATTCCCTTAGCCAAAATACATTAGTCATTCATAACAATGGGTTAGACCAAGAAATGTAGCTGTGGTGATGTGACGGTTGTTAAGCTTCACAAAATGGGAAGTGGCTATCCGAAAATAGGACAAGCATTAAAAATACCCATTTCGACCATCAGGGCAATAATTAAGAAATTCCAGCCAACAGTAAATGTTATGAATCAACCTGGAAGAGGATGTGTCTATATTGCCATAACGCACTATGAAGAGGATGGTTCGAGTGGCCAAAAAATCTCTAAGGAACACAGCTGGAGAATTGCAGAAGTTAGTTGTGTCTTAGGATCAGAAAGTCTCCAAAACTATAATCCAAAGTCACCTACATCACCACAGGTTGTATGGAAGGGTTTCAAGAAAAAAGCCTCTGATCTCATCCAAAAACAAACTTGGGTGTCTTCAGTTTGCCAGACACTAACAGAATGATTATAAACACAGACAGGTAGCTATATTGAAAAGTACCTCATGCCTAAGGTTATATATGGTGGTGGCTCTTTAATGTTTTGGAGCTGTTTTTTCTGCCAGAGGACCTAGACATTTTGTTAGGATACATGGCATCATGTACTCAAATATCAACAGATATTAAATGAAAACTTGACTGCCTCTGCCAGAAAACTTAAAATGGGCCGTGGTTAGATCTCCCAACAATGATCCAAAACTTGCATCAAAATCAACACAAAAATGGTTTACTGACCACAAAATCAAGGTCCTGTCAGGTCCCCTGACTTGAAACCCATAGAAAACCTGTGGGGTGAACTGAAGAGTCCATCAGCGTGGACCTCAAAATTTGAAGGATCTGGGAAGATTCTTTATGGAGGAATGGTCTCAGATCCCTTGCAATGTATTCGCCAACCTCATCAAGCATTATAGGAGAAGACTCAGAGCTGTTATATTGGTAGAGGAGGTAGCACAAGGTATTGACTGAGAGGGTGCCAATAACTTATTTTTATTTATTTATTTTAATATGAACCTATTTTGTTTGCAATTTGATGTCCATGAGAGCAGAGTATTTGTGTGATTTTTTTTTTTTTTTTTTTTTTTTTTTTTAAACAAAAGATCAAAAGGTTAAATAGACATTTTTTTTGACAGCCTTCTTTGCTCATATTTACCAAGTGTGCCAGTGTTAGTGGAGGGCACTCTGTATGTGTGTGTGTGTGTTTGTATATAAGCAATAAAAATAACATTAAGCACAGTTGAATCCATAACCAAATTTTCATGCCTGAAATGGCTGGAAATTTGACAGGAATGGAAACCAGGAGCACACTGTACCCCCTCGCTGATGAGGATGGTCAATGAGGAGCAAAACCGAGCCTACTGATCTATTGTAGAATTTTGCATTTTAGTTTACTGTTGTGGTTTAGTTTAGCTTTTAAATGCCATTTTCATGGGCTTAATGGTAATTTTAGCATATTGCTGTACTCACCAGTGTTTGTTTAAAGTAGAGTGTTGTCCCCAGGTTTTGGCTCCCTGGGGTTGATGACCTCTGTTCTTGTGTGTCCTGATGGAAAGACCATTGAGGCTGAAGCTGCCCATGGCACAGTCACTAGGCATTACCGTGAGCATCAGAAGGTTAGTCCAGCCTACTTCCTCTTAATCACTGATTTAACTCTTTTTACTGACTACTATGGTTGTCATGAAACCATAAACATATCTTATGATACTATACCAGCTGAAGTATTAAGATATACTACGTAATAATTCATAATTCAAATCTGCAAAATGAACCAAATTTACAGAAATACATAAATATAAATGAAAGCAGACAAACCAGATTTTCCTCTCAATACTTTATTAATGAGAATGAATAACTGGAAAAACTCAAGAACAATCATAGAGTTGGCAAACAGCTAATTCAGTCTGCCACATATTTGATCTATTGTTCCCTAGAGCAATGTAATCGTGCAAATGGAAATTGTCCTCAACAAGAATGAACACATTAGGAATAAATAACTGAATTTGGAAATGAACTTCAAAAAATTCATAAAATTGGGAACGTTAGCATGCTTACAATAAAATAACATGGATAATTTTACAGGGTTCATACAGATGATTCATAATGAAATTCAAGGACTATACAAGATCTGTCATTCTAAAATATTCATTTCTTCTTTTTAAATTCCAAAAAAAGAAAAATTATAATAATAATAATAAAAAAACACAACCAATTTATATATGGTGCCTTTTCAAGCCATGCTGGAATAAATTTCCAGTTCCAGGCATTGCAGTGCCTTCACCATAACGTCAAGGTGAGTGGCAGGAGCACTGTTGCCAACAACATTCATTGGAAAGTTGCTAAAAGTTAGCTAGATGATGTCATGTGCCAATTAGCATATTCATTATCATCGTGTCGTATTTGCATTCTGCATAGTGTAAGCCCTTTACATCTCTCCTACTCTCTGTGCTCACATACTGTATTTTACTACTGCCAAATTCCTAATTAAGTTGTTCTTATTTACATATTTTTCTGATTCTGTTGTCAAACAACGGAACGAGTATGAAATAGGGATTGAAATGTAGCCCATTAAAACTACTTGTTAACCAGCAGTCACTTCCAAGCCATTTCCATGCTGCTGCTCTGCACTGCTAAAATCCTGATTTATAACCGACGTCCTGTAACAAAATCACCATACAGGTTAAAGACGGCTGTGCTGTGATTTTGGCTATATGTAAAATGATCACTCGGAGAAACTGAGAAGCGAATGAATGTGCTGTGTGCTCTCGCGCTCTCTCTCTCTCTCTCTCTCTGCCACTTACTGAACAGAGTAGCCACAGAGAGGTGTGTCTGCAGCAGGAAAGCAGGACCTCGTGCTTGCGTGGCAGTATTGGCAACTCTCTTCTATGGAAAGTAGCCAAGGTTTGCCCAAAAAGTCGCTAGATTTGTCACTAGGTGCTATTTTTAAGGGAAAAGAAGTCACTAAAGGAGTCTGAGAAGTGGACCGGAGCTGTCTGTTAAAATAAATGGGCCCTCTTTTTCATATTTAGACAGCGTTTAGCCTAACGTTAGCTTGATTACTAGCAAACACGGCTAATTTTACTATTTACACAGAGAGGTTAGAGTAATGTTAGCTCGCTTGGTAGCAAACAGGAAATCTTTACAGATTAATGTAAAGAATTTAGGCTAATTTAACTGTCACTAACCTTTTATGTATTCTACAAAAGCAGTGAGATATCTCGTTTTAGCAAAAAGATTATTAACTGCTGCACATACATTACTTACCATATTGACGATACCACCTTTTAAAAAACAGTGGCACTGATGGTATTTTGAAGCTTTAGTATCGCGATACTACCGTAGTACTGGTATACCGTTCAGCCCTACTGTACACTAATTGTCTAACAGTATTGTTTTTTTCCCCCCTCCTGGGTATCATCAGCCTGGGCAGTTGCTTTTGAATTTATAAGTTATTTCACTTTGTGTTGCAAGACATTTAAAATATTTGTTTAGAATACTTATTTACTATTGAATATTACATTTAATTATTACACTATTAACGTAAATGGTTTATTATCAAAGTAAATATTTATTGACGTTTGTGCTTGTTTTTGGTTAATAAGTACAAATATTTTTATATATACAAAAAAAATTAAGCCTGTTGAGATTTAATGTAAGTCATAAAAGAACAAGAGTTAAATGTAAGCTTCTACAGTAAGATTTCATTCACTGGCCTTGGAGTCTTGAATGGGTTTTAGATAATTGCATCGAGTAGTGGCAGCAGCAATGACTGGAATGGTTTTCTTATTTTAATGTACTGTATGTTTTTATACAGATACTCAAACCTTAATTTGGAGGTTCACACCTTTTTTTTTTTTTGGTATTAATTTATCCTCAGGGAAGACCAACCAGCACCAATCCTATTGCGAGCATCTTTGCCTGGACCAGGGGACTGGAGCATAGAGGCAAGCTTGATGGAAACCCAGATTTGATCAAGTAAGATTATTTTGTCATTTTGTTATCTCATTCATCTTGGCTATATGAATTGGTATTTTCCAAAATGAAGACATTGTAAATGGTTTAGGTTAAAGATTTAAAAATACATGATTTTATTTTTTTAATTAACAAAATTAAAAACAAGAAAAGAGTAGTAAAATGGTAAATATAACAATTGAAATTTATTTACCCTGCAGTTGTTATGAAACAGGGGCCCGGAGACAGGAAGTAAGCGCAGGAGAGCAGTCTGTATTGTGCCACTTAAATAAACATACGAGGAGGCAGGAAACCAGATCTAAACATAAAACTCTAACCTAGAGCATGGACACTTCATATACCTAGAGTAGGAAAACTTCTTTTAACTAAAGCAGGAACTTCCCATTTAACTAAAGCAGGAATCTCCCATTTAACTAGAGCAGGAACATCTCATCAGACTAGAACAGGAACATCTCATCAGACTAGAACAGGACCATCTCGTTAAACTAGAACAGGAAAGTCTCGTTAAACTAGAACAGGAACATCTCATGTAACTCAAACAGGATATAAACACTCAACTACGACAGGGTATCAACTAAAGAACAGGAAAACAGACAGAGCATGGCAATATCACAACCTGGTACCATTATACATTCTGTCGTCTTCTCTGTTAGTCCTTTCTCCTCTTTACTTTACTTGGCTTGACCTTACGTTGCTTTACTACAACCCTTTAGGTTAGCTTAGCTTAGTTTAATGCCGCGCGATGTGTGCAGCAATGCGATGTGTGCAGCAATGCGATGTGTGCAGCAATGCGATGTGTGCAGCAATGCGAGGGGTTTAAGTAGACAGTCCCTTGATTGCCGACAGCTGGCAACACTTAACCCAGCTTTAGCATCCATGCGCACTTCACTCACGTGCACGTGCACGTTCTCAAGCTGCTCGTGCATGTTGTCGCCACAGCACCATCTGCTGGCGATACAGTAACAGAACCCCCTGTCCTGGGCCCCTGTGTAATCTGTCTCTTGATGCATTGGAAAACAAGGCGGCCTCCGCCGGGCAGCAGACAGGCGGAGCACCACCCCCAGTGGGACTGAAGCTCGGGGCGACGTTCTCAGCGGGACTGGAACGCTGGGTGACGTCCCCAGCGGGGCTGGAAGGCTGCTTGACTTCCTCTTCGGAGCAAGAAAACAGAGTGACGTCCTCATCGGCGCAGGCAAACAGAACACTGTACTCAGTGGGGCAGGCAAACGGAATGCCATACTTAGATCAGCAGTCAAACAGAGTGGCATACTCAGCGGTGCAGGAAAGCAGAGAGACGTCCTCTGCGGGGCTGGACAATGGGACAGCTTCCTCGGCAGAACAGGACAGCGGGACAGCTTCCTCGGCAGGGCAGCAGGACAGCCTCCCCGGCAGGGCAGCGGGACAGCTTCCTCGGGCAGTGGGATGGCTTCCTCAGCAGAACAGGGCAGTGGAGCAGCTTCCTCGACTGAACAGGGCAGCGGGACAGCCCCCTCAGTGGCAGAGACATCCCCGCGGTTCTCTGGCTGGAACTCCGAGGTCGCCAGGTTAACCTCGGGCTGAGGCTCCGGAGCTGAGACCTCCCCGTAGGTCTTGGGCTGGAGCTCTGAGGCCACCAAGTTGACCTCAGACGGGGGCCCAGAGATCGCCAGGTTAACCTCAGCCTGGAGCTCTGAGGCCGCCAAGTTGACCTCAGACGGGGGCCCAGAGGTCGCCAGGTTAACCTCGGGCTGGAGCTCCGGAGCTGAGATCTCCCCGTAGGTCTCGGGCTGGAGCGCTGAGGCTGCCAAGTTGACCTCAGACGGGGGCCCAGAGGTCGCCAGGTTAACCTCGGGCTGGGGCTCCGGAGCTGAGACCTCCCCATAGGTCTTGGGCTGGAGCTCTGAGGCCGCCAAGTTGACCTCAGACTGGGGCCCAGAGGTCATCAGGTTAACCTCAGGCTGGAGCTCCGGAGCTGAGACCTCCCTGTAGGTCTTGGGCTGGAGCTCCGCACGGGCTTGACTGTAGTAGTAGGTAAACGGCAGGGCAGGTTTGCATGCGAGACTTACCCCCCCAAAAGTTGTTCTAGCTCGGCCGTTGCTTCCGGACTCCCGAACCGCATCATGTACTCCACCACAAACTGTTCTACACTATCAAGGTTCCCACATTTCCTATCCAGTAGGAGCTTCACCCACTGACGGGCCGGTCCAAAGAACTATGAATGACAACTTAATTGAATAAATAAAGGTAAACCTTCGGTGTTAGCTCAGCACAAGTTGAGCTAACACCGAAGGTTTACCCCTGATGATTCCATTTTTTTTATGCTAAGATAATATTAGCAAGGCTAATACTGTCATAACCATGATGTAATTAAACAATTTGCTTTTGGATTTGTTTTGGAACATGAGACTAATTAATGAGACAACGTGTAAGTATTTAGCTAAAATGGACCTACGTTATTTATGATGTAGTTAAACAGAACGCTTGTTACAGTAGCCTAATTATGTCCCTTGAGATGGGGCCAAATGCTAAGCTCACTGAAAACAACAGAAGCTAAATTTAAATCACCTTGACACTTGTGACACTTTTAGTTGTAGTGGTTGTGAAATCAATTTATGAACTTCATATTTAAGCCCTGTGTTTAATTGACCAAACAGCAGTTGCAATAGCTGAAAAGCGCAAAAAAACTAGTTACAATCTTTGTCACCTTTTTCACTCTTGATGAGTTTGCATCCCTGATCCCAACAATTCTCCCTCCCCTCATGATCCACACCAGAAAAATCCCTACACCAAATCTTTTGTATTGCCATTCCAATCCCATCCCATTCAGGAGACTTTTATTTTTTATATTGACTAGCATTTCTCTCAACTTTTCTAATGGAATAGGGGCTCTCATTCTTCATATTAAATTGAGGTCTGGAAAAAAAAATTACATAAAAAAAATAGAGATCTGATTTTATAGAGGGTGGAATAAAAGGACTTAAATTCAGCATTAGTATCCCGGGGATCAGTCATGACACCAAGAGGTGTATTAATGGCCATCATGAATATTTTTCATTGCTTTTTATCTAGTGTTGTCTTTGTTGCCCCATTATAGTACTTTTAGTTTTATAATTTTAGAAACTCAGTTCTGTATCTTAAGGTAAAATTAAGCTCTGTTTTTGTCACATTTTCCCTCTTCTGTGTGTCCTCTGTATGGAATTCTCAAGGCATTTCCATCATATTGCTTTTGCTTAACTATGTTTGTTACGGTGTGATGCAAACAGGATTGTCTCTAATGCATCCTTTTATGGCATCCAACAAAATCCTAGGTTCAGCCACAGAGGCAGCATTAACTTACATGAATGATTTTCTTTAAAGTATGTGCAAAAATTTAACAGTGTGGTGTCAAAGTGCCATCTAGCTGGTGTTCATATGACTGTACAATGGGCTTAAACAGTACTATTGTCTGATAGTGGACAAGGCCGAATTTCCACATTATGTATTTAAAATCTATGTAAAATGGTGCAGTGGATGCTCATATGTAGTCTGTACGTCTGGCAAAGTAAAAAAGTGAACTGTTGAGGGGTTCATGGCGCAATATAAATTTAAGCTGAGATCTGATGTGAAATCAAAAAGCACTAAAGATTCATGAAGCAGGTTCAAGTACTGCATCTGTAATAATGATATTTGCACCCAACACAGAAATAGTCTTGAATGCATTGCAAAATTGTAGTCAAATTCGTAAAATCAGACTTGTATTTAGAGCGAGCATATACCGATATGACCGAGAACTTGCGTCCATAGATATTTGTCTTAATTTAAGAAATTCTACTATTATTGCTGCCAACCCTTTCCTAAATAGTAATTGAAAAGTTATATTTCAATAAAACACATGATCTATATCATTTAGAGGTCGATGCAGCCACGTAGTAATGTTTGTTGGAAAACTGACGCACATCTACAACCCTCAAATGAGACTCCTGAATGAAAGCTATATTCAATTCAGTTTTATTTGTGTAGCGCTTTTAACAATGGACATTGTTATAAAGCAGCTTTACAATAATATATAAATTAAAATTATAAATTTATTCATAATGAGCAAGCCAGGGGCTGCAGTGACAAGGAAAAACTCCCTGAGATGACATGAGGAAGAATCCATGAATGGAACCAGATACAAAAGGAAAACCTTTCTCATCTGGGTGACACTGTATGGTGCAATCTCTGGTAACTTGGGAGTAGCATGTGTAGCTAGAGAGAGGGGAAAGTAAGAGGGATGGGGAAGAGAGGGAGAATGAGAACGCAGATTATTAGGTATGCTCTTGTCCTGTAATTGTTTCAGAAAATGTACATTGCGTGCAGAGTGCAAGCAGGGACTCTGGCAAGACAAGTAATGACCGCATAACTAAACGTGAGGGCCAGTATGTAGAGCTCCAGCGTGTCTCTGGGGAGAGAGGAGAACCTTCCAGAAGAACAACCATCTCTGCAGCAGTCCACCAATCAGGCCTGTATGGTAGAGTGGCCAGACGGAAGCCACTCCTCAGTAAAAGGCACATGACAGCCCGCCTGGAGTTTGCCAAAAGGCACCTGAAGGACTCTCAGACCATGAGAAACAAAGATTGAACTATTTGGCCTGAATGGCAAGCGTCATGTCTGGAGGAAACCAGGCACCAGTCATCACCTGGCCAATGCCATCCCTGCAGTGAAGCATGGTGGTGGAAGCATCATGCTGTGGGGATGTTTTTCAGTGTCAGGAACTGGGAGACTAGTCAGGATTGAGGGAAAGATGAATGCACCAATGTACAGAGACATCCTTGATGAAAACCTACTCCAGAGTGCTCTGGACCTCAGACTGGGGCGAAGGTTCATCTTCCAACAGGACAACGACCCTAAGCACACAGCCAAGATAACAAAGGAGTGGCTACAGGACAACTCTGTGAATGTCCTTGAGTGGCCCAGCCAGAGCCCAGACTTGAACCTGATTGAACATCTCTGGAGAGATCTGAAAATGGCTGTGCACTGATGCTCCCCATCCAACCCGATGGAGCTTGAGAGGTCCTGCAAAGAAGAATGGGAGAAACTGCCAAAAAAATAGGTGTGCCGAGCTTGTAGCATCATACTCAAAAAGACTTGAGGCTGAAATTGGTGCCAAACGTGTTTCAACAAAGTATTGAGCAAAGGTTGTGAATACTTACGTACATGTGCTTTTTTTGTTTTTCATTTTTAATAAATTTGCAAAGATTTCAAACAAACTTCTTTCACGTTGTCATTATGGGATATTGTTTGTAGAATTTTGAGGAAAATAATGAATTTAATCCATTTTGGAATAAGGCTGTAACGTAACAAAATGTGGAAAAAGTGAAGCGCTGTGAATACTTTCCGGATGCATTGTATATGCCTTTACCCAAGAAAAAAGCTAGTAACAAAAGACTTGACAAAACAAATATAACTTCAGCTTAGACTTAAACTCTGAGACTCAGAGTCTCAAACACTAATTGGGCAACTGTTCCATAACTGCGGGACTGGAGCTTGTTTTGCACCTATTGGAACATCCAGACAGAAAAGCATTAATCCATCCTAGAGGTAACAAAAGCATGAACTAGTTTTTCTGCATCATGTAGTGACATATTTCTTAGCATTATTTCTGAGATGTAAGAAGGTTATCATAGTAATCTTATCCACATGAGCTTCAAATGAGATACTGTAGTCAATAATCACACCAAGGTATTTTACTGCTGCAAATGATGTAACTGAAAGACCATCCAGAGACCAAAGACCTTCTGATCTGCCTGTGGTCCTAGTACAGGTACTTTTGTCTCATCAGAAAGGCCATGATAAAAAATGTGAGGGGAAAAAGACTTTGATAGAAGATTTTGTGCTCTGGTGAGACTAAATTTGAGCCAAAGCACAACGTTTCTCACAAACCAAATACAGCCTAACACCCACGTAACACCATTTTTACGATTAAATACTTTAGTAGTAGCATCATGCTCTAAGCCATAAGTGCAAATTTTTTGCACCAAGGGCCACATTGACTGACTACAGTAAAGTAAGCCAGGGGCCACACATTTTAAGGCTGATAGTAAATTTGAAAATGTGTTTTTATTGAACTACATAGGTACCTTAGGTAATTTACTGATTTAAAAGTTTGGGATTGTAGGGTAGTGTAAAGCTGAATTTGACAGCTGATACAGTGCATCCGGAAAGTATTCACAGCGCTTCACTTTTTCCACATTTTGTTATGTTACAGCTTTATTCCAAAATGGATTAAATTCATTATTTTCCTCAAAATTCTACAAACAATACCCCATAATGACAACGTGAAAGAAGTTTGTTTGAAATCTTTGCAGATTTATTAAAAATAAAAAAACAAAAAAAAAGCACATGTTCGTAAGTATTCACAGCCTTTGTTCAATAGTTTGTTGAAGCACCTTTGGCACCAATTACAGCCTCAAGTCTTTTTGAGTATGATGCTACAAGCTTGGCACACCTATTATCGGGCAGTTTCTCCCATTCTTCTTTGCAGGAGCTCTCCATCAGGTTGGATGGGGAGCGTCAGTGCACAGCCATTTTCAGATCTCTCCAGAGATGTTCAATCAGGTTCAAGTCTGGGCTCTGGCTGGGCCACTCAGGGACATTCACAGAGTTGTCCTGTAGGCACTCCTTTGTTATCTTGGCTGTGTGCGCCATCCAATTCCACAGACATCTAAAATACTTAGTTCATTTTATTTCACTTCAAAAGGAAAACTTAAAACCTGCTGCTTTGTTTGCACCTGCCTGTGAAATTTGCTAATGAACTTAGTTTTAATTTAAAATTTAATTTAAACCACCCACGAGCACCCAGTATGCTTTTACCCAGTGTGTTAATGAACACAGGGGTGGCACCACTGCTCATAATTTGATGCTTTTAAGGATAAAGTTTAAGCTATTAACGATGCACAGACCTTTTAATGAACACAAGAGTAGTTTGTATCGACTTCACATGCTTCATTTTTCATTTAACACCTCAGGCAGCTAATAACAGCAAAAAAAATGGTTCAAAGTTAGATAGCACTAATTCTAAAAGACATGTTCACGTTCCCATAATAGACACTGTAGTAACTGTCTGTTTTCCTAAACATTTTTCCAGCAAGCCTTACTTACTTTATTTGAAGAATATACTTTGAGGAATGTTCCTATAATTGACTAAGAATACAGAATGCGCATATGTCACTTAAAATATTGAAACTGATTCAACACATGATTAAGTACCAGTGAGCGCCATAGCGCATTTAACCCTTTATCACTCATAGGAGATCCCCTTTAAGAGAAATGTCCCACCCCCCAGCTGAACTGGAAGTTTTGATTGGCATTTCAATTGAATCAGACCTGTCTGTAATTGCCTGAAGTGCTGGATCACTGCCCCAGTAGTTTGAAAAGTGCAGGGTCAAATGCCAGCTCCCATTGCTCTAGTGGCCCTGAACAAACATGCCTTTCTTTGTCCCCTGAGCTTCATATCTGGCTGCCTGCTCCCATGACTTTTTCTGTAGTGTCTTTTGGGGTTGCAATTCCAACGCATACTTTGAGCATGATCCAGTATCACCTACTGCACAGGTAGCTTCTTTAAGCAGTTTTGACATGTGAATGTGAATTCTCAAAATGCCTTGCTATCCCCAGGTTTTCTCAGACTCTGGAACGAGTGTGTGTAGACACTGTGGAGAATGGGGTCATGACCAAGGATCTGGCTGGATGCATTCATGGGCTCTCAAAGTAATTAATCTATTTCCATATATAGTCCATAAAAATTTGTCAAACTGTTTTCTTCTGCAAAGTCATACACCAACTATTTTTACCAAGGCATTTTGTAGTATATGTTTATGATAAGACTTCATGTGGTACCCACATTTATGCAATTTGGGAACTAATTCCTGTAGCAGATTTACTAGATGTCTACTTGGTAGTTCTCAGTTTAAAATACAGATCGGATTACTTTTACATTTATTCATTTAACAGACGCTTTTATCCAAAGCAACTTACAAATGAGAGAATACAAGCAAAACAAAAAACACATTTAGCAACAAAAAAAGTTATATTTATGTTGATTTTATTTTTTTCTTGTGTTTGTGTTATACAGTGGGAGAAATAAGTATTGAAAGCGTCAACATTTTTTTTTCAGTAAATATATTTCCAGTGAGGCTATTCACATGAAATTTTCACCAGACATCAAGTAATCCACACGTATAAAGAAATCCAAAAATTTAAGTCCATAAATAAAGTTATGTTTAATAAAGTGGAATGACGCAGGAAAAAAAGTATTGAATATGCTAACTGAAATTTATTTAGTACTTAGTGGAGAAGCCTTTGTTTGTAAAGACAGCTTCAAGATGTTTCATGTATAAAGGAATTAATCGGCCGCAGTATTCAGGTGTGATTTTGGCCCATTATTCTAAACATATTGTCTTTAAATCTTGTTCAATTCGAGTCAAGTCAGGTGATTGACTGGGCCATTCTAACACCTTGATTTTTTTTTCCCTCTGAAACCAATTGCATTTCCTTTGCTCTATGCTTTGGATCATTGTCCTGCTGGAAGGTCCACCCACGTCTCATCTTCCTGGAGGATGGCAGCAGATTCTTCTCAAGAATATCCCGGTACAGGGCTCCATTCATCGTTCCTTCAAGTATATGAAGTCTGCCAGTACCATGTGATGAAAAATAGCCCTACACCATGATGCTTCCACCTCCAAACTTCACTGTTGGTATAGTGTTTTAAGGGTGATGTGCAGTGCCAAATCTTCTCCAAAGATGGTGTGTAGTACGGCAGCCAAAAAGTTCAATTTTGCTCTTGTCTGACCAGACTACACTCTCCCAGACAGACTTCTCCAAATGAGTTGTAGCAAACTTTAAATGAGCTTGGACGTGCCTTTTCTTTAGTAATGGAGTCTTGTGGGTTGAGCGCGAGCAGTGGAGTGCATTGAATATTGTTTTCTCTGTGACAATGGCACCTGCTGCCTTCAAGTGTTTCTGGAGCTCTTTCTGACTTGGCTTTTGGGCTACTCTTGGACTACTTTTCTGACTCCCTGGTCAGAAATCTTGCGAGGAGCTCCTGTGCGTGGCCGGTTGATGACTGAGAGATGTTGCTTCCACTTGCAGATAATGGTCCCAATGGCCCCAATGATTCAGAAGTTTTTAAATGTGTCTGTATCTGATTCCATCAATATGTTTTGCAACAATAAGGTTCCGAAGTTCTTGGGAGAGCTCTTTGCTTTTACCCATCATTAGATGTTTCTTGTGTGACATCTTGGTAACAAAAAGCCTTTTCATAGACCATCAATTTACTAACCCAGCTGATATTAATTTGCACAGATAGGAGGTATAATTACTTATGGATTTCAGCTGGTACCTTGCCTTGGAGAACTGCTTTTTCTTAGTGTGTACTTTTTTCCTGTCATTCCACTTTATTACACATAACTTTATTTAAGGACTTTAATGTTGTGAATTCTGTATTTCTTGCATTGATACCAATATCTGGTGAAAATTTCATGTAAATAGCCTCATTGGAAATATATTTACTAAAAAAATGTTGACTTTCAATCCTTATTTCCCCTCACTGTAACCGTTTGAAGTACTTTGGCTTTTTGAAATTTAAGTATTAGAACCCTTGAAAATAGGCATTTTGTTTATCTAGTGGTGCTTAAAAAGTGCTTGAATTATAAAAAGTCAATAAATATGAAGTTGCTTAATAACTTTAAAGTGTTTATTTTCAATAGAACACTAATGCACTCAAAATATGACACCCTGCTGCAGTCCCTCTCCCTTCTCCTGCTGTTCACTCAATTATTTTCACCCGTATTCCCCCACGAGCGCGTGGTCCTGCTTTTCTGCAGCAGGTACACTGCTCTCTGTGGTTACTCCTCTTCAGTGAGTAGCAGAGAGGAGCTGCAAATTCAGTATGAGAGGGGGGAAAAAAAAAAAAAAAAGACATTTTATTGCTTCTAACTTTATCTATGAGTGATCATTTTACATGTGAATATAGCTGAAATCACAACACACCTGTCATCTTTAACTTGTGTATGATGATTTTGTTGCGGTTATAAATCCGATTTTCTTTTCCATTCAAAGTTGTTGGGAACAGCGCTCCTGTCACTCACCTAGAGTATATTAACATTTATTGTGAAGAAGCAATGCCTAGGAAATGCAAATTTAGGCTAGCATGGCTGGAAAAGGTGCCATATAAAATTGGTTGTGTATTATTATTATTATTAGTAGTAGTAGTAGTAGTAGTAGTAGTAAAAAAAAGTTAAAAGAAGAAAAGAAATGTTTGAATGACATTGTCAAAATAGTGTTTGAAAAGTCCTTGAAAGTCCTGGAATTTTATTATAAAGCATCTGTACGAACCATGAATTGTAGTAAATACTGTAGGTTTTCTCAATCAGTAATCCTTGAAATCAGTCAAATGAATGACTTATTTCTCAGTATTTTCTTTATACTTATTTGTAACTTGCCTTACTTTTTTGACTACAGTGTCAAGCTTAATGAGCACTATGTCAACACCACGGACTTCCTAGATGCAATCAAGACCAACCTGGACAAAGCCCTGGGTAAATGAAGGAGGAGGATACTGAAGCACATCTTTTCCTTTTTGTACCTCATTCAACTTAAATGTCATTGTTACCATAACCATTATTGGGAAGGGAAAAGTTGAAAAGAAACTTGTTTCTCTGCAGCGGCGTTGTTGGTTAGTGTTAGCTCAACTGTAGGTGTCATCAGTCCACTCCATTTCCTAACTGTCCTTATAACTACAAGGTTTAAGTTTTGTAATATGAAGTACTGTATGTAATACTGTATTAAACCTGGAAACATGAAAGGCCATTTTGGAAACCTTCTAATAAATTTGTTTCGTCTTCTTTTTTTGTACTATTTATAACATACCAGTTTTAAAGGTAAATTTATTAATATACAGTGTTGTCCAGAGCACCACATTTAACATAGAACTTTATCAACAGCATATTCACAATGATGTGCAAACAAAATCAAAGCTTATACAAAACAAGACTTGCCTTGCTTAGCATGGCAGGATACCTGAAGAATTCAGGACAGCATTTAAAACAGTAGAAATGTCCATTCTTGACTAGGATGTGCTTTATTAACATGTAGCATTGTCCAGGTGGCTGTTCAGAGGGGGTGAATGAGAAATTTTCTGTAAAATTATTGTCTCTACTTTACAATCATTCTGTCTTGCATCTATGGTCCTGCCACACATTTGCAGACTGTAATTCATCACTTTAGAGCACCATATGGAAAAGATGGATGGTACACAGTGTTACACATGGATAGTTAATATAGTAGTAATAAAGTTGTTTGGGGCATGATCACATTCTGCCTTAGAGACCAAAAATAGCCTTAGGTGTAATGCTGTGATGTTTTTCCTGGGCATTTTAAGTGTTCCTTGTATTGTCAGGTAAACAAATGTGGTAAGAATATGTAATCTTTCTTTAGCTTTATCTCTAAAGCTTTAGTTACTGTTTTTTAAACCCCATATATAATCCCAGACTAAAAATTGTAGAGTGCTTTACAGATATGAAACATCAAAAGTATGTTACCCTTGAGCATCCCAAGAAAATAAAATTGTGCAAAATAAAAATGGCACAAATATACCAGAAAGGTATGACACTGAACTGTTTCTGCAATGGGACCTGGACAGTAGATGCAGTTTGCAGTCACTTAAGTGTTCCTCAACCAATTTGTCAAAACTTTTGTTTTTTAATTTAAGATATCAGAAATTAAGTTGTACCACACAGTTAGAAGCCAAACAGACAAGATTTTGCACATTGTCTGCTTTTGTAGTAGCTGCTAACATGAAAGACAAGTTGCTACTCAACTCCAGATTATTAGTGTGCTTGTGGTGTAAATAAGTTACAATGGCAGTAAGTCCCCTGGGTGAAATGACAATATAATATCTATAATGTGATAAATTATGCTACAATTCACTTTTCTGTGAATCTCTTTATACATTTTAGAAAAGATATAATTTTTTAAATAATTACAAGCTGATGTGTGTACAAATTTTGTACTTGGTCTTTAAAATTGTAAAATGTTAAGTTTTATTAAAACATAAACAAAAAAACAAAGGCTATCATGTGCTTCCAACAGGGCACATGAAGCCAGCTGACCACATCTCTGAACATGGCCAATTTTGCTCTATTTGTCTCCTGGCAAAGGATGGCTGTGGCATCATTGTGATTCAAAATCGCAGTCTCTGGCTTGCGCCACTTGGGAGCGCTACAGATTTTTTAAAATTGGTTTCTCTTTCAGTGTTAAATATTTTTTAAAATAAAGCAAAAACAATGAAATAATACAAAAACTGATAAAATAAATGTAAAAATAAAAATGTATTCAATTTGTTTATTATTAATAAATTTGCTTTGATTTAACCATTTGTTAATGCAACACTACTGTATTGCTTGTTTGAGAGAAAACCTATATTGTGATACATCATAGAAATAATCGTGATGTGATATATTTTTGTCAAATGGCACACCCCTACCCTGAAAACATTTTAAATAGTTAACTCCTCTTTCACCTGATTCTGTTTATATAAATTGAGAATTTTTTCAATATCACACATAAAACCACAAAATTCCCTAAAAATCTGATTCAGGGAGCGTATGCGAATCAGTTATCAATACTACAAAATACACTCCACTTCTTTGGACTCCCCACATCCAAAATTTAAGAATGATGTGGTACTGGTACCTAGAAACTTTAAGACATAACTTGCATGCTAAGATGGCTAGCTAATTTAGCTAATGCTAATAATGAACAAAATAGTATTGATGGATCTAGTTTATGTTGACAGATTTGGCTATTGTTAAATAATTAGCTGAATATGACTATGCAAATCAAGCCTCCTACTAAAATCCCACTTGGGTTTGCATGTGACAAATGTAAGATGATTTACTAGAAGTGAATAACCTAGTTAACCGGATCGTAGCATTTTTATGATGGTAAAGATGTTCCTAATCTATTTTGTTCATCACCTTTTTTTTTATGTTAAATACAATTTATTATTCTACATTATGTTTTTGTATAAGCTTTGATGGTTTACAATTACATCAGGGATATTTCCAAAGGGCTGAGGGTTGTCTGTTAAGTGCCCCTGTATAGACTGCTGCATGGCAATTTTGAATTTATCACAAAAATGTTATTTTTGAAGGCTTTCTGAAGTGCAGTATGGCATTAGATCATTATACACAAGGAATTTTCAGCTGATGTCCTCAAACTATTACCCACTGTGTAATACCTAAATATAGTATTACATTTGCGTTTAAATAGAACCTAAGAAGCTCTAATGGTCTGGAGGCATATAAATGATTTCCTCTTACAGAGTAATCAACATACCAGTGCATGACCACCAGGCAGCCATTTCATCATTAGTCTATGTTAAAACTTTGAGGTTTAAAAAAACAGGCAATTTGTGAGTTTGAGTGTCTCACAGTGCATTATGCTGTAGTGTAGTATGCAGCAGCCTTTGTATAGTTGTAAAAGCCCATCTCAGCCAGTTTGGCCAGGTCTTGTGTGTTGTTGTTAGCCAGATTTTCTCTTTCACTGTAGTCAAAGCTGTCTTCTTCATAGTCCTCCTGACCTTCCATATCAGGGTGGTTGTCTGAATATACAAGACAATTATTGAGACATCAATTATATTTACACAAGTCAATCAGTTGTATTAGGTGTCCAATTGACAATTTTGTGCTAAATTTAAAGTTTAACATTAAAATGTTATGTTAAACCTTTTGTAATGATCAGTCAAGAGAGCAGAATAACATTTCAAAGGCAGCCCTAAATCGCAGGTCAAAGCAAGCCATAAACAAGTACATTCTTACCTTGGCCATCAGGCAAGACATCTAGAATTCCATGCTTCACCTTCATATGCCTGCTAAGATTTCCCTTTAGGTTGAACTTGCTGCTGCAGTAGGGGCACTTGAAGGGCTTGCTACCAGCATGAAGGTGCATGTGGCCAAGTAGGTTATACATTCTATTAAATGATTTCCCACACACCTACAAAGCAAAATTGGTGAACAGCACATTTATGATTCTAGTTTAGGACACCCAAATCAGCTGTGTCTCAGTGAAGATATCATGTCTATATTCCAGTTTAGGCCTAAAGTTAAAAAAAATAAATGAAAAAAATTGTATACACTCAGACCCTGCAAAGTTGTTCCTATCTAACCTTGCATTTGAAGGGTTTGACTGGAAGGTGGACAATCATGTGGGTTTTGAGGGTCTGTTTCTGGACGAAGGTCTTAAAGCAGATGTGGCACTGGAAAGGTCGCATACTGGTGTGGATCAGCATGTGTCGCTTCAGATTGGCTGACAGGGTGAACTCACGTGAACACACGTCACATTTGTACTCTTTCATCCCCTTTAAAAGAGACACAACCAAGTAAGTAAAAACAATTTGGTTTGGTTTCTTGTTTAGAAGAATTAGCTTCCTACACTTACTATCAACTCTTATTTAATGTGTAGATTAACTGAGGTGGGAAAGGGACATAGTAATGGAATCATAGTGGAAATTGATACAGTTTTCATAGTTGCTGCTTATGTCCACCAAGTGCTATAGATCTTCTATTCTTCTATCTTCAACTGAAGGTGTGGTTTAACATTCTCATCTCAATGAAGTTATTAGAAATCTTATCTCTATGTATTTGAATGACTTTATAAATGTTAATAGCAGTTCATGATCTCAATATAAAATTGGTCATGGGGATTATTTCCTTTTGGGCTACTAATATATTTGTAACGTGGAATTTATTTATGTATTTATTTATTTATTTATTGCTGCTTGGATTAGGTGGTTTAGGTGGAATATCTTGGATTATGTGGCTAATTTTACAGGAAATTCTACTATGTTTTAATCAAATGTATTTCTTCTGAGCTTACAAGAAGACTTAATTAATGTCCATTAACATGTGAACGATATAATCCCCTAACTGTAAGTATTATAGGACAGTCACATAACCTAATTACACTGTCGCATTATAAATTTGAGATCAGTCAATTGACTGGTTAAATAAATTTACAGCTAGTGCAAGTTGAGTGTTTTGGTATATAATGCAAAACTCACAAGAACACACGTCACATTTTTTCTGTTTCATCCCCTTTAAAAGAGACCCTACCATCCATCCATTTTCTCTACTGCTTATCCTAGACAGGGTAGCATGGGAGCCTATCCCAGGGAACTCAGGGCATGAGGCGGGGAAAACACTAGATGGGAGACCAGTCCATTGCAGGACACAATTGCACACACATCACACAATCTGGAAATGCTAATCAGCCTACAACACATCTCTTTGGACTTGGGGAGGAAAACCAGAGTACCCGAAGGAAGCCCATGAAGCATGGGTAGAACATCCAAGCTCCATGCATGCAGGGCGGAGCCAGGATTTGAACTCCCAACCCTCGAGATGTGAAGCAAACATGCTAACTACTAAGTCACCGTGTCCCCGCACAACCAAGTCAGTAAAACAATTTGGATTTGTTCCCTGTTTAGAAGAATTAACTTCCTACACTTACTATCAACTCTTATTTAATGTATAGGTTAACTGAGGTGGGAAAAGGACATTCTAGTGGAAGTGGATACAGTTTCCATAGATGCTGCTTACGTCCATCAAATGTTATAGAACTTGTGGTACCCAGAGATTGTTGAAGGTGTGGTTCAACAATCTCATCTCAATAATGTTATAAGAAAATGTTTAGAGGAATTATGTATCTGCACTCTACTTATTTGAATGTCTTTATAAATGTTAATAGCATTAGTGCTCAATGCCAATGATCTCTCTATATTAAATTGGTCCTAGGGGATGGTTTCTTTTTGGGCTACTAATATATTTGTAACATGTGGAATGTTTTTTTTTCTGCTTGGATTAGGTGTGGGCTGGCTAATCTTACAGGAAATTCTACTGTAATATTATGTGTTTTAATCAAATGTATTTCTTGTGAGCTTGCATGAAGGCTTAATTAATGTCCAGTAACATGTTGTGAATGATATAATCCTCTAACTGTAAGTATTTTAGGACAGTCACATAACCTATATACACTGTGGCATTATACATTTTAGATAAGTGGATTGACTAGTTAAATAATTATACAGCTAGTGCAAGTTGAGTGTTTTGGCTTACATGCATTTGAGCCAGTTTATTTACAGTGTCTGTAGTCATAAAGTTATATAGTAATTACTGTGAAGTGAAGAATTAAAAAGGGGAATTACTGTTACAATGAGAAATATTCAAAGTACAAAGTATATACAGGAAAAATGTCAATTACCTATTGGTGCTATGAATAAAATGAAGGATGGTTCTACAACAGCTAGAAAAGTGGATTTGACTGACTAAATGAAAGGGTAGGGACTGACTCAGAGGGCTCAGATTAAACTGAAAAAAGCTGTGGCAATCTGAGTCTCACAGACATGTTGTGATAAATGCTATCATACTATCGCCCATTATCATCTCACTTTTTCCTCCAGGAACACATTTCACTTTGCATGCTTTGTTATAGCTGTATTACTAAAGAAATGAAGGGTAAAGAGCATAGGCCAAAAACCCTCCAGACAGGTAGGATTACAAAAGAATTGCAGGAAGAAACTGAGCTTAAAAGTACCTTGTGTTCGAGGACCTGCTGTACTAGTACCTTGTGTGTGAGCAGGTGCTGTTTGAGGTGGTGAACCTGTGCAAACTCTAAGCCACACTCAGAACAAATGTGGGGCCGCATGTTCTGGTGCTTCATTAGGTGGTTCTGCAGCTGGCTCCGGTAGGCAAAGCTCTTATGGCACTCACTACACTGAAAGGCGGCAGGCCCCTGGTGACTGACCTGGTGCCGCCTGAGGTGGGCATAGGTGGGGAATTCCATGGTGCATTGTGTGCAAATATGACACCGCCCATTCTCGTGCTTGGCCTCGTGTGTGCGCAACTCGCTGGGGTAGGCAAACCCACGTCCACAGAAGCGGCAGCTGTATGGCTTGATGTCACTATGCTGCAGCATATGGCGCTTGAGGTGGCTGGTCTGTGTGAAGGCCTTCTTGCACACAGTACACTTATGTGGCCTTGTGCCTTGGTGCGTAAGCAGATGTGTCTGCAGGTGGCTTGGTTGCTTGAACAGTTTTCCACAGTGCAGGCACTCATGTGGCTTGACCCCACTGTGACCCAGGATGTGTGTAACCAGATTGTACTTTGATGTGTAAGACTTCTCACACATCCGGCACTTCCAGCGCTTCAGGCCTTCTCCCACATCCACACAGTATGACTCGTCGATCTGCACATTGACGTCCAGACGGTCAATCTGCACACGGCGGGCTGCAGGATTCTCACCATCTGCCCATGTCGCCACCTGCACACCATCATCGTAGTCTGCTGGTGTCAGGTCTGACTCAGCAGCTTCATAGGTCAAAATACTAGATTCATAGTAGCGTCTTATCACAGGGCTCACTTCCTCCTCAGGAGTCTTAAGATTCGGTGCTCTTTGCTTGTCTGGCCCCTCCTCTTTGGTGTGTCCTCCTTCAGGCTGGCTGCCTGCTTCCATTTCTTGTGTGTGATCAGCATCCTGTGAAGTTGCGTCTGAATCTGGATCACTCTGCTGGTTGTTTGACTCCTTTGCATCCTCAGGGCTGCCTTTATTTTGCTCCTCCTTTAATGTCAGTCTGTGGGGGGCAAGGTCCAACACTTCAGACTCGCTGTCATTGCAATGAACATTTGAGTAATAACAGGGGATTGAATACTCAGGCTGCTCTCCTTTCACCCAAGTCTGTACATCTATGGATTTCTTAGCCAGTTCTACTGCCTCTTTGTTTTCACGTTGGTGCCTCTTGGCCTTTCCCTGAGGTCCTGAACGCCTCTTTTCCACCCCCAAAAGTCCATGTGGGCTCCTATTTTCTCCATTGGGCTCAGGTAGGTAGTCTCCATTTGCGCCAATCAACTGGTCAGAATACTCATACTCCATTGCATCTGGAGGTGGAGGTGGGCATTCACGAGCCTCTCCAGTGTAAAAGCCATTAGGGGCGATGGTGGTGCCAAAGACTTCATTCTGAGATATGAGACCTAGCACAGCGGCTTGAGCCAGGGACAGGACCACCACTGGATCAGTTTGTGTGCCAGCATCCACCACATTCCCCATCACTTCATTGTAGCAGCACACCAGAGGAACTGCATGCTCCTCCTTCAAGACAGCGAATGACATACCGTCAGAAAACATATAATAGTAAATCCTATGGCTGTAAACTACAGTCATGGCAACAGTCACTACAGTAGAATTATAGCATTCACATCATCTGAATAAATGTGACATGAAGGAAAATGAGAGAGAGAACAAGCCAAGTTTACATATTTTACTTTAACCAATACCAATGCCAACCTTCCCCATACACCTAAAAAAATTCCTTGCATGTTATTTACCATGGCTACACAACAAAAAAGCAATGCTCCTCAATAAGGCCTGAGAGTATGTTTAATATAGGAGGTGAAGATTTATGCAAAATGCCATGGTTCCTTCCTCAATGGCTTTTAAAAGAACACATGGCACTGGAGCATAGGGCCAACCCGGAAGCCAACATCCGTAGACTCTCCACAGCATTTCCTATAGTCCAGCAGTGCTATTGTTGGGTTGGAGGACATGCTAACACTAAAACTAGTGCAACTTTGGTTACAAAGAACTTAGATATAAAGTTCAACTTCAGCAAACATCAGTAATTACAATACAGCCTGTCCCAGGACTAAGGATAAAGGCATTCTTGCAACTAGACTAATGATGTGGCACTCTAATGCTCTCCTACAGAGCAATGTGAATGGTGATGTAATGTAATATATTAGCTCTGAGGTTACTGGAATATAATATAAAAACACCTGTAAACAGGACACACAGCAGTAGAAGAATATTCACCCTCTGTGTGCAGAGTAAAATATCATTAACACCAGACTGATTATGATTTTTAACAATGTGTTACCTTGACCGGTATAAATTCAAGCCCAGATAAATATGAAATATGATATGTGCAAATGCTAATAATTTGTCTGCATAAGAACACATAAGTGAAAGACAGTTATACTGAAAGATGAATGACAAATGGAGGAAAAGGGAACAGAGAGAAGTGAGAGAAACAGCAAGAAGGAAAACTGGATGGCCTGATAACCACGTCATTTATAATTATTTATGTAAAGCAGATGGGGGTGGGGTGGGGGGATGATTGGGTGATTGCCGTAGAGAGAATGAAATTGAAACAAAAGGAAAGTGAGGGTTGATGGAGGAAACATGTGAAAGAGGAAAATGAAGGGGTGAGGGAGAGAAGGAAGAAGGAAGGGGAGAGAGATAAAGAGAGACACAAATAGAGAAAGAGTGAGAGGAAAAAGCAAGGGGATGGCGGGGGAAGAGAGACAGAAACAGAGAGTACAAGGGAAAGATAAAGAGAGAGACAGAGTGGGAGGGGTTGTGGGGAGTGAGAGACTGAAACAGAAAGAAAGAGAGATAGAGGGTGAGAAAAAAAGCAAGAGCAGGAAGGGAGGGAGTAGGAAAGAGAAAGAGCAGAGAAAATAACTGGCAAAATGAAAGGCAGAGAAAATGAAAGACAGAAAGACAAATGAAAGAGAGCCAGTCAGGCTGGATAGGTGCACTGTCACTAAGAGCAGAGCTGAACTGAATGTTAATATAAACAAAACCATGATATTAACCAATGGTGCATATATAAATGTGTATGAGTGTGACTGAGAGATGATATACTATAGTTAAAATTGACAAGAGTATGTTGGAGAGATAGAGTATATCCTTTATTAGTAAAGGATTTACTCCTGTCACTCTGAAGTTTCCCATTTTCAGGAAAGGAAAACATTTTAAAAAGTGAAACTTTTTGGACAGCAATTAACAAACTTTAAAGTGAAGCTGTAATGCAATTACCGATAGTGTTAAATCTTGTGTGTTAAAACTGTACTTACCACATTGCTCCGGGAGTGATGTTTAAGGTGTTTCAAAGCTCTCATCCTTCAAGTGAAGTGTGGAGCAAAAAAACCCACCTCTTATTTATAGCTGAGGGAGAGAAAGGGGTGGTGCCTCTGCTCATCCTCCTCCTCCCACTGTTGCTGTTATCAGAACTGACTGTGCCGGCCTCTCTTTCTTTCTCTCTCACGCACACACACACACACACACACACACACACACACACACACACACACACACACACACACATTCTTTTTTCTTTCTTTCTCTTTCCCTCTTTGCCCTTCTTTCTTTTTTCTCTCTCATTCACACATGCCAGTGTGCTCGCGCACGCACACACACACACACTTTTGTATTACTCCTCTTTCTCCCTGACACACACACACACACTACATGGCCCTATGGCCCTTCAACAAACATATACCTCTAAATAGCCTATACAAACAAAAGCTCTTGCTTTTATTCTTTAGAAACACACATGCACACACCGTTTCCCCCTTAGCCACATATTCTTTAAAAACACATTTCAAGCCATCAAAATATACACATACACAGATTTGTAATAAGTGATGTGTAATGTACTTCCTAGAGCAGCTGTGGGTAGTTACTCTTGTTTATTTCCAAATTTCAAATAATTAAGCTGCAGCACATTATACAATATCTGAAAGCTAGTGTGAAAAAAGTGCCTAAAGAAAAGCAGAGAGAAAAGCATTTTGGAAAAAGAGCTAGGGAGGGAGACAGACAGGGGAGAGAGAATGAGAGGAAGAGGGAGGGGGTGAGAGAGGTATGGGGGATGACAGAGAAATAGAAAGAGAGGTGTGGGGGAGGGTGAGAGAAAGAGAATGCAGCAAAAAAGGAGGAAAAGAAACTGGGGGAGGGATAGCGAGAACATAAGAAAAGATGAGGTCAAAGAAATAAGACAGAAAGAGAGAGTAGGGAGGGGTGCACTAGGGAGGGTGGGGATTGCAGGAGAGAGGGAACAGAAGGGTGAAAGAGAATGCAGTGAAGGTAAGAGAAACAGTCAAAAAGGGAAATGGTGGAGGGTGAAAATAAAAGAATAATCATGAAAAAGATAGACTGCAAATGCAGAATAGAGAGGAGGACGAGGGATGGAGGGAGCAGGATAAGAGAGAGAAAAGAAAGAAAAAATGGAAAGATAAGAACAACAAAAAATATATAATTTTTAACTGTTGTAGTTCTAGTTTTGGTTAGTGTGAATGCACCTGGTGGCTGTTTGCTGGGTGTATACCAAAGGTGATTTGAACCTCAGTTGTTTCTCGATTATAGAAAAAACTCAGAGAATTAGAATAAAACTTCCTGTAGGCTGGTTAACACAGGGGCCCGAACCTGTCATCTCACAAAAGCGCTCACCTCGTGCGATCTGTGTATTCTAAAATGGAACACACCTGGGTGGCTTTAACGCTATGTACTGTATGAGGGAGAGGGGAGAATTTTAAAATTGCTGAACAGGAAACGGCAATCCATTAAATAAACAAAGTAAAAAGAAACAAAGAAAAAATATGACATTGTAGGAAAGTACTGAGAGAATGTGTGAGAGGGAGCAAGGAAGAGAAAAGGAGTGTGTGTGTGTGTATGTTTGGCTGTGAAAGAGATGAGATGAATGTGTGTGAGCAAGCGAAATGAAGAGAGCAAGAGGATAGAGGGAAAGATATCGGGAAAGGGAGGGTAGAGAGACAGAGATAAAGAGAGATTGAGGGAGGCTGGGAGGAGGGTGGACACAGCCAGAAGTTGAGAGACAGAATGAGAAAATAGAAAGAGTGCAAGGGGAAAAAAAACAAAAAGATAAATGACAGAAAGGCAAAGAAACCTTATGAAAGAAGTAATGGCTGGGGACGTGTACATGAAACAATACATGGCCATGCCTATAGGGGAAAAGGGAGAATGGAATCAACAGTAAAAGTTGAGGAAAAGAAGCAATATGCTGGCTCCAATCCAGTCCTACATCTCAAGTCTACTTGCCCAGAAGTATCAGATGTCTGCAGAAAAACTCTAAAATCACACTTGCACACTGAATAATGCACAAAGAATAGTGCACACTAAGTAGACTTTTTGTGTTCTGTTCACTTGTGTGTCTGTCTGTCTGTCTGTCTGTCTGTGTGTTTCTACCGGTTATTGCAGAGGAAATTTTCCTGGGCAAAAGATTACTCTATATACTGTGTTTATTCAGTTTCTGAATCTCTGTTCTCTACAAAGAGTTCAAGTGAGGGAGACTGCAAGTTCTACTTTAGTCATACTTTAGCACTTCTCCACCAAAGTGTGCGGCTTACCATGGCTCGGCAACAAATGCAAACCCGGGACTATCTATATCCCGGCCAAGTGTGTGTGTTGCTTTTCCATTGCATACCTCTACCATTGAAATTAGCAGTTTCTCTACAGGTTATTGGGTTGTGATTTGATAGACACAAGCAGTGAAATACTACTGAAAATGTCATTTTTAAATGACTATTTGAAATAACTATTTTTAAATGAAACCTGGCATATGTCATTTGATTGTTAAAATGTGTGCAACGCTGCTGTGAAAGAAAGCATGAGACACAGCGAGTTGTTTTCATGCCAGTACTTTAATGTTTAGTGAAAACTTTCATTTAATGGCTGGCCATGCACCCAACTGCAGATGAACTTACGTTTCCATGGGTAAATAAAAATTAGTTAATATTCTGAAACCTTAAAATGCTGTTTGAATCCTGCTTAAATCCACCAGAAAATGAACTTTTGAAAAGAGTGAGAAAATTTGACACTACACTATCTAACTTCTGAATATTTTTGTACCAGTAAAAAGCACTTCTGTAAGTCGCTCTGGATAAGGGTGTTGGCCAAATGCTATAAATGTAAATATAAATGGTAAAGAAACAATTTCAATCAGAGACCATAAACAGGACATTGGTGCAACTGTTTGATAAATCATCTATACTATTTTTGGCTCCACCATATTGGTACCTGGACAAGAAGGGTAACCAAATTTAGCACAGGTACTTAAGTATGGCTCGGTTTCCTGGTAAAGGATTGTGAGTAATTTTCCAAGCCAAGACATGTTGCATTATCTGGTAGACATGTACCCTGATTTCTACAGCAGTGAGAAAGACTTCTTTTGTCATTTTTCTGTAGCCAACTCTTCTTAAAGAAGAAGCAGAGAAACAGTGTAGGGGCACTGGGGAAAAAGGAAGAAGGAAAGACAGCAGGAGGGATTGAGACAGGAAAAAGGGAAGTTGGCCTTTAACTGGACTAAGTTGAGCTACTGAGAATCAACACTGGGATTTCCACATTCATACACATGCAAAGCAGATGAAACCAGGGACAAACACACACACACTGAAATCGTCTCTATTTTTTTTTTGACACTCTTACCTCTTAAAATAAGAGGTAAGAGTATAGCAATGTATTTATACTTGCTAAGTAAGCAAAATATTTATGGTTTATGTTTTTGTGGCATTAGCCACATGGATCACATTCTTATATCCCAAGCTTACACTATTTCAACCAATGAGCTCTAAAAGTCCCTCACTTGTTTTGATAGCTCATTGGTGTTTGTTTGGATATGTTATCTTACAAACTCTGGGGCTTTCTAGGAACAGGTATAATTATTATTGAGATTATGTGACACTTTAATTGCACACAGGTAGACTCCATTCAACTAATTACGTGACTATGTGGTGGCAACTGTTTGCAACCAAGGGCATTAGTTGAACTGTTAATCGTCTGGGGCTGAGCCCAGATTCTTCTCCATCGAAAAAAACAACAACCTTTTTAAAACATACTTCTAAATAGACTATTCGCATGCATTTTTTTCTTGTTTGTGAAGGCTAATTGCTTAATAAAATTTAAAATTGGACAAAAAGTTGGATTTATCATAAAACTTGCCTCAGGTGTTATCACTGTTTGCAGAACTACAAGACCGATAAAATATAAAACTTTTTGGCTATCTAACATAAGACATGGCTAGTTTGTTGTTGCTAGTCAAGGGGAGGCACAACTAATTCATCATTGTATGCGTTTAGCTGCTACAGTGCCATGCAGAGTTCATTATCTGTCCTTATGCTCTGTTCAGATCATGTTCACATAACTTATACATAGTCACGAAATCATATAGACATTTACACACCTTCCTGCTCAGCATGAGAGGATGTTAGTGTTTCAGTTTCAACCCATTTACTGGTTTAAAATTTTTTAATAATCAGCGTATATCCATTTATCCTCACGCTGACAGTGTCTCAGAATTGAGAGCTGTCAGCCAGTAAGACACATTTCCATGTATTTTCCTGTAAACCCTGTCTGATTGGTCTCCTCTCTGTTCACTGAAGATATAAAATTACAGGCTGTCTTCTTTTATTGACGTTCAGTTATGTAGTGACAAACCACTCCAAGTGGAAAATTATTCGGGGCTAAAGAAAAAAATCTTCAGGGCTACAGCCCCGAATGCCCAGTCCAGGTTACGCCCGTGGTTGCAATAGCACTAATTTAGGGTTTTCAGACCAAGGGAGTGAATATTCATGCAATAACTTACATTTTAATTGGTAACAAAAACATTGCAAACTATTTTTTTTTTCCCTCCACATCAGTATTTTGTAATCCCAATTAAGTCCACTTCAGTGTCACTATAAAATGTGGAAAGGTTCAAGGGAATGAATACTCATTCAAGGCACTGTACTTATGGACAGTTAGGGTGAGGTTGCACAAGAGGTTGCCTACATGGACATACTGTCCCCTCTGAAAGTATTGGAACAGCAAGTTCAAATCTTTTTTTTGCTATACACTGAAGACATTTGGGTTTGAGATCAACAGATGAATACGAGACAATAGATCAGAATTTCAGCTTTCATTTCCTGATATTTATATCTTGATGTTGGAACATGGCACCTTTCATGGCACACCACCCAATTTTTAGGATGACCAAATGTATTGGAACTGGTCAATAAAACTTAATATCTGGTTTCAAAACCCTTAGTTGGATTCCTGGTCAGGGAATCAACTCTAGCCAATGGAGGGTTACACAAGCCAGTACAGTCTCTGTGCCGGTTCCAAGCCTGGAAAAATGTGGGAGGGTTGCATCAGGTGTAAAACAAAGAATCAGAATCAAAATATGCAGATGGGTGATCCACTGTGGTGACTCCAAATAGAGCAGTCAAAAGAAGGAAAAAATCTCTGTTTTTGGTAACTGTCTTGCTACATATTGAAGTTCCTCCCAATTAGGTTAGATGTATTCTCTATAAATTGGTAGACAGAATGCTTTTGTACACTTCTGAATTAATTCTGCTGCATTTATGCAAGCCAAAGCCAAGGCACTAACTCCACCATGCTTGATTGATAAGCTTGTATGTTTCCTTTCTTTCTCCACACTTTGGCCTTTCCATCATTTTGGTAAAGGTTAATTTTGGTTCCAGAACTTTTTGTGGCTCATCTCTGTATTTTTTAAATTTTTGTTTGCAAATTCCAACATGGCCTCCCAATTTTTACTGGTAAGTGCTTTGCATCTTGTGGAATGGCCTGTATATTTTGCTCTTGAAGTCTTCTTAAAAAGGTGGATTGTGATACCTTTAACCTTTCCCTTTGGAGGTTGTTGGTGATATCACTGACTGTTGTTTTTTGGGGTTTTCAGCTCTCACAATGTTTGTTATCAATTACTGTTGTTTTTCTTGGCCAACCTGTTCAACATCTGGTTGTTAGTACACATGTGGTTTCTTTCTTTTTCAGGACATTCCAAACTGTTGTATTGGCTATGGAAATGCTTGTGCAGTGTTCTGATCTATTTTCCCTCTTTTCTCAGCTTCAGAATGGCTTGCCATAGACAGCTCGCTGGTCTTTATGTTGGTTTATCCTCTGTAACAACAAATGCAGTCTTCACAAGTGAAACTTGGGTCTCAAACCAAGACTGGACTTTTAGAGCTATTAATTGTTTAAACAATCAATCTAACAGGGCACACCTAGATATACAGTCATGGGAAAAGAAAGTAGACTCTCCTTCAATTATATGTTTTTATTTATCAGGGCCTAAATAACAATTGTGTGGTAGTCACCAAATTCTATAAAAAAAAAAAAAAAAAAAGTGACAAAGTATATAGTATTTTTTATTTTTGCAAAAAGTAAACCAGCATTCAGAAACCACATGGGAAAAATATGTGCACCCTATAATTCAGTAACATGTAGAACCAACTTTACCAACCATAACTTGAAGTAAACATTTCGTGTAGTTTATCTGTGTCTCACATCAACGTTGGCCCATTCTTTTTTACAAGTTTCTGACTGTTTTTTTTGTCTTTGTATTATCTCACTATATTATAAACTGAAAAATTACCTAATCTAAGCCAGTAAGACTCATGATTCAAAATGCTTAATAAGCTGCTTGTCACCACATAACATAAGTTAAACAAAAGTTCATTAAATCTTCAACCCCAATTCTGAAAAAGTTGGGACAGTATGGGAAAAAAAGAGTCATTTGAAAATTCAATTCACCCTGTACTGCAGTTGCAGTCAAAATTATTTAACCCCCATTGCAAATCAGGTTTATTGTCAGAATTTACAGATTTTCAGCTGTTTACAATGAACAAAGTAAACAAAAGCAATTGAAATAGTTAAACACAATGAATGCTTCAAGTGGTATCCCCAAATTCAACTGAAAATGCAACTTATAATGATTTCTCCAGTTGCAAAATTATTCAACCCCCTGAATAGTATCCGTAACAACAGCACAAATATGCAAAACAGGTGTTGTCTCAAGCACACCTGATGCAACTAATAATAATAATAACCATGCTCACTGAAACCTAAGTGCTTGTTGCCACCGAGTTTTGCTGCAGGTCTTTTGCAGTCACTTGAGGGTTTTTCACAACCTGCCTTCTCAGAAATCTGGTTGCAGCTGTTGATAGCTTCCTTTTTCTGCCCCATCCAGGTATTTCATGTTTTCCAGCTCAAGCACACCTGGTGCAACTAATGAAGCCCTTTAGCAGCTTCAAAAGGAAGCTATCAACAGCTACAACCAGATTTCTGAGAAGGCAGGTTGTGAAAAACCCTCGAATGACTGCAAAAGACCTGCAGCAAAACTCGGTGGCAACTGGAACTTTTCGGCATGATGGATCAGGGGTATGTCTGGAGGAAGAAGAATGAAGAAAGAACACTATGTCTACAGTCAAGCATGGTGGTGGCTCGGTGATGCTCTGGGACTGCTTTGCGTCCTCTGGCACTGGAAACCTGCAGTGTGTGGAAGGCAAATGGATTCATTGAAGTATCAGGAAATCCTAGGAGAAAACGTCATGCCATCTGTGAGGAAGCTGAAACTTGGGGTTCATTGGACCTTCCAACAGGACAATGATCCCAAGCATACCTCAAATTCCACCAAGGCTTGGTTGCAGAAGAAGTCCTGGAAGATTCTACAGGGCCACCACAGTCACCTGACCCCACAGAAAATCTCTGGTGGAATTTGAAGAAGGTGGTTGCAGCACGCAAACCCAAGAATATTACTGAACTGGAGGCCATTGCTCATGAGGAATGGGCTAAGATTCCTCAGAAACATTGCCAGAAGCTGGTGTCTGGCTATGCATTTTGTTTGCAGCAGGTCATAACAGCAAAAGGGTGCTCTATTAAGTACTAAAGATGCTTGCCATGAAGGGGGTGAATAATTTTGAAACTGGAGAAATCATTATAAGTTGCATTTTCAGTTGAATTTGGGGAAACCACTTGAAGCATTCATTGTGTTGAACTATTTCAATTTATTTCATTTGATTTGTTCATTACAAACAGCTGAAAGTCTGTAAATTGACAATAAACCTGATTTGCAATGGGGGTTGAATAATTCTGATTGCAACAGTATATTGAAAACATATTTACACATTATTTGATGTTTTACATTATGAATTTAATTTATTTTTGAAAATATACACTCATTTCAAATCTTCTGACTGCAACACACGACAAAAAAATTGGCACAGTCAACTGTTTACCAGTGTGTAACATCACCTTTACTTTTCATAACACTTATTAAGTGTTTGTGCACTGAAGACACCAGTTGAATAAGTTTAGCAAGCCGAAGTTTCCCCCATTCATCCATTATGCGTTTTTCACCTGTGCAACTGTACGTGGCATTTGTTGCATTATTTTGTGCTTCATAATGCACCACACATTCTCAATCAGAGACAGGTCAGGACTGCAAGCAGGCCATGCTAGCAACCACACCCTCTGCTTACGCAACCATGTACTTGTAATCCGGGAAGAATGTGGTTTGGCGTTTTCCTGCTCTGCATGGCAGCATATGTTGCTCCAAAATGTGTACATACCTTTCTGCATTAATGGTGCCCTCACATATGTGCAAGTTACTCATGCCATGGACACTGACACACCCCCATACCATGACAGATGCTGGCTTTTGGACCTGACGCTGATAACACCTTGGATGGTCCTTTTCCTCTTTGCCCCGGAGAACATCGAGGCTGTTGTGTCCAAAAACTATTTGAAATGTTGACTAGTCAGACCACAAAACACGATTCCACTGTGGTATTGTCCATCTCAGATGAGACTGAGCCAAGAGAAGTCGGCGGTGCTTCTGGACAGTGTTGATGTAAAGCTTCTGCCTTGCATAGTAAAGCCTGAACTTGCATCTGTGGATGCAGTGGCGAATGGCGTTGACTGACAAAGGTTTGCCAAGGTATTCCCGAACCCATCTCAGGATATCCATTACAGACTCATGACGGTTTTTAAGACCGTGACATTTGAGGGATTGGAGATCTCAAGCATTCAGAAGTGGTTTTCAGCCTTGCCCTGTATGCACCAAGATTTGGCAGGATTCCTTGAATCTTTTAATTATATTGTGCACTGTAGAAGGTGAAATGCCCAAAATCCTACCAAATTGTCTTTGGGGAATGTTGTTCTCAAAAGGGTTGGATTATTTGCTGATGGATCTGTTGGCAGATTGGCGAGCCTCGACCCATCCTTGCTCTTGAAGGACTAGGCCTTTTTTGGAGGCTCCTTATATACTATGATTAGATGATTACCTCACCTGTTTCACATAACCTTCTTATTTCAACTTGCCACATCGCTATTAGTACTAACTTGCCCCTGTTCCAACTTTTTTGGAATGTGTTGCATGCATCAATTTCAAAATAAACATTTATCTTCAAAACATTATGCAGTTGAGTATTTAAAACATCAAATGCCTTGGCTTTATACATTTTTTGTTTAAATACAAGTCAAAGTACATTTACAAATCACTCCTCTTTGTTTTTATTAGCATTTTCCATACTGTCCCAACTTTTTCGGAATTGGGGTTGTAATTTTAATCCATTTTGTTAAACCAGATGTGATGTGTGCTGCTTCTGCATGTTGCAGTGCCATGACCTGCTGATCAGTGCACCTTTTTAAACTAGCTGGAAGGAGGAACTAGTAGAGTGCATACAATCCACAATTAGAGAGTGCCCAGGGCAGGTGTCAATTAGTATGTGATCAGAAACACCTACACAATTCTGAACACAGAGAAAATAAGGTTTTACTTATGATTAAATCATAGGAATATATTTTAATCGGCCATTGGTAAACGCTTATTTAATGATACATTTTTAGTTTCACAAAGATTTTTAAACAAGATTTTTTTCTATTGTGGCATATACAAATATATTGACATCAATATGATTCAGGCTGGAGCTTTGATCTTTCTAACAATCATTATAGTCACATATCTTTTTATGTTTATATGATTTCCACAGGAAAACAGGAGAATAAATAGAACTTTCAGTATCATTAGATATGAAATTGCACACAATTCATATTGGTTTATTTTCAGGTAACAGAAATTTATTTGTATTTATATTTTGGGTGAGAGAAACACTGCTTACATCAGATAATCATGGGTATCATGGCTGACCCTGCGCTCTGACCCCAGCTTCCTGACATGCTGGGGTATGCGAAGAAAATAATTTCACTGTGCATATATATATATATGTGACCAATAAAGACTCATTATCATTATAATGCCATTTGTTAGGTCATGTTCACAGTGATAAATCCTGTAAAGTAATTTAACTTTTGTACTTATTTCAGGAGCAATAAAATCAGATTGCACATGTTCTGAAACTTGTTTGTTAACCAACACACTATGTGCGCAAGGCTAGGCTAGCATAAAAGTGATATCATTTATTAAAAGTAGGACAAATATATATATACATTCAAGAAGTCTAGATATTGAATGTTTTTAATTGCAAATTGGTATAAAATTATTTGTCCACTCTATTAGGAGCAAATAAAGAGTATTGTCTGCATAAAATCATGTGGATACAGGTGAAGAGCTTCAGTTAATGTTCATATCAAACATCACTGGTTTAAGTATTTTAGAAATTGCTAATCCCCTTGTATTTTCACACACTATTGTCTCTAGAGTTTACACAGAATGGTATGAAAAACAAGAAACATCCAGTAAACAGCAGTTCTATAGATGAAACAGCTTGTTGATGAAAGATGTCTGAGGAGAATGGCCAGACTGGTTCAAGCTGAGAGGAAGGCTACAGTAATGGAGGTATGGAGGTAGGCAGACAGGCTAGATGTTGCTAACATCACTGAGAGAGAAATATAGCACTGAGGAAGAAATGCAAGCCCAGACTGCATAGCCCAAACACTTCTGGATGAAAGTACATTTGTGCTGAACTTACCTACTTACCTACGTTTACTTACACAGCTAGAAAGGACATGGGCTGACCTACCCATCTTCACTGGGGAGAACTGAGGAGGAGCTGTTCCCCTCTTGGAACACCTTCATGTCTGATATTTGAAGAGGTTTTCTGGATGTCTTAATCAGAATTGGAATCAGAAAGTGTGATCATTTCAATACCTATGTATTTTCAGCACAACCCCTCAGAAATCAACAAACTGCAGTGCAAAATATGCAAATTTTCACACATGCAAAAATAAGAGATTTGGCATTGCGGAACAAAATGGAGAAACAGAAAATGCAGTTGAAAAGATAAGATTGTGCTGAGAAAGGGTAGAAGAATGGAAAGAGCAAGGGAAAAAGACAGAATTTAAAAAAGGAGTTGAGGGAGGAAAGGAGAAGAGCATTCACCAAGGAATATATAAAAAGAAGAGTTAGAGGCTAGGCAGCACAAGAGAGAGCTATAGAAAGAGGAAGATGGAGCAAAAAGGAAGAGATGAAGAACAACAACGTGTACAAGAAAGGTGGGGTAGATGAGAGTGGAAATAGGGAGTGAGAGAGTGAGGAAAGCGAGATCAAGAGGAAGGGTGAGAACATAAAGCAAAAGGAAAGAGAGGGAAAGAGCACAGGCGTAAAATAGAAGGGGGAGGGAGACAGGAGAAAGAGATAAAGACGAGAGAGCCATGAGAGATTCAAAACCATAGAATAAGAACCTACTTTCTCTATGGATAGGCAAACATGAAGGCACATTTTCAGCCATATTGATTGTGTGTGAATAAAACAGCCATACACATACTACCATAATCCCAAGTTCACTGAAATAGGCACAACCACTTCTTTGCCCCACCAGTGTCATGGGGTCACACCCCTAGCTGTCATATGAGAAAGCAAAGCACACTGTTCCTGCTTCATTATTCCAAATAATGTTTGATAAATGGTAATGTGTTGTGCAGTGTCCTGTATCAGAGTGAAGGTTGGCTTTCATCATGGCCATATAAATGAGTCATTAGATTCCTAATATTGGTTCACTTGTCCAGAACTTAACATGTAAGATTTTCAGTGTGAGGCTACAAGTCTACATTTGTAGAATGAGTGGTGTTCCAATTGCATGCTGAGGGCCTCTGTTGAAGCTGCGAGGCCTGTTAACACTAGGTGTCTCTATAGTGTCTGACTGTGCTTAAATCCTCATTTGTACATCTCCATATAGGTTACAGGGAGCCACGGTCCCCTTCCATGTGACTTTCCTGTTCTTTGTATTTATCCCTCACGCTTACAAATTTCAGCCAGAATTACTTTTTCGTTTTCTTCTGAGTTTCATTCTTTTAAATCAAAACCCCTTTGTCTCTCTCTCTCTCTCTCTCTCTCTCTCTCTCTCTCTCTCTCTCCTTTTATACCTTCTTGTTTCCATGGTTACCCCTTTTGCTGCACCATACACTATCTCTCCGTCCGTTTCCCTTTCTGTCTCCCTCACTCTGTTCTTATCTTTTCTCATTTTGCTTTCATCTCGGCCTCCCTTCCTCCTGCTTTATCCTGCACCCTCCTCACTCTGGCTTTTATCTCTTTTCACTTTCATCTGTCTTTCACCTTTCTCTCCCCTTCAAGCCTGCCATTCCATCATGCTGGGCTTTTTTCTGTTTCTTACTTATGGAGTAGTGAGAGAGAGAGAGAGAGAGAGAGAGAGAGAGAGAGAGAGAGAGAGAGAGACAGAAGTTTCATCTGTTGCTTTATCAATTCTGCATTTTTAATAATTTTCTGTCCTGGCCACTTTTTACTACTTTTACTGCTCACTATATGTGCAATAAACAGAGTGGCCTTGCACACTGATTTCATGGCTGTTGGTTCTCAAGCTTACACGCTAAGTCAGTGCATTTGAATCTCCAAGCCTATAGTATACGACCTACAAAACAATACCAATCTTGAATATTGTGCTGAGTGTCTGGCTCAACATGCTCTTGCTGCTCTTAATCTGCTAAATGGCCCTGACCAGTGCTATGGAATGGAACATACAATCTTAGAAATTTTTGAACCTTTAAGGATTCTTGAGTTGTCTTATTGGACCTTAAAGGTCGTTTTTTCCCTCAGTGTACACACAAACACATTTAGACATTCCCTTTAGTCATAAATTCTGTAAGTTATAACACTGTTATAACACATGTTTTGGCAATACACCATTATGAGTCATACCAAAACTGCAACAAGGCACTCTGTAGAAAACACATTTCTGTCACAATCAGCTAAATTTCATAAACAATGTGTGCAGTACATGACTTTTGCAGTTTAACACAAGCAATGGTGGTGCCACTATCCATAGCCTCTACCCAAAGGGTGCTTAGAGTGCCTAAAATGTGTTACTTGTTGATGTAGGCAAGCTTGTACAGAGTGGAGAAAGTCCCTTTAGCCGAGTCTAGCTGCAAGTAGGAAGAGGTTTTGTACTCTGACTGAAACCAACCTCTCTTTCTCTCCCCTTCTCCTTCCCCTTTCCTTTTAAGTACTGCAACTATTGAGAAAAGAGAATAAAGAAAACTGAATAGAGGAAGAGAAGAAACTGAGGTCCCAGTGAGAAGAGGGGTGGGTGAAAAAACAATGAAAAGGAAAATAGGAATGAAAAGCAGCAGGAAAGACAGAAAGTAAGAGAAGGGAAGAAGGACAGCGAGAGGGAGGGGAGATGCAGAAAAAAGAGGCAAAGCAAAGTACAAAAAAGAGAGGGGAAAAAGATTGGGGAGAAATTTTAGGGATGTGATTATCCATTTAAAAAGATATTTTTCTCTGCCAATGGTGATGATGGTGTATCATTTTTGTAGACAGAATCTTTGCCTTAAATTCAGTTGGAAGAGCTCCTCTTTCTTAGTAGACAAATTTGGTGTTGACCATAGCTTTAGGAGCTAATGAAACAATTTTTTTAATGAATAAGAAACAGCATTTCCTTTTTTTTTTATACCAATTAAAGCCATTATTTTTTTGCTCAAACGTTGAATAATAATATTTAAATAATTTTAATCAGATCTCTTCCAACAAAAAGGTATGGCTTCTCCTTAGAGTGTGAGAATGTACAGGTATTAGGGTGTACTATGATATGGAAATCAATTAATGCAGATATAGCAGTACTTTTTAAAAACAGTTATATGAGTTCCCTAATCCCATAATTTACTACTTGCCTTGCAACTATATTATATGTCCTTTAATATTATTCTTTTTAGAAATGAAAAGTTGTAAGCAGATAATGTGATACCATACTGAATGCAATAATCCTGGATTTATACTACAATATATAGGCAAAAGTATCTGGACAACTGACTATCACACCCATATATTGGCATTCCCCAAACTGTTGCCACAAAATTTGAAGCACACAATGTCCTAAAATGCTTTTTTGTATGCTGTAGCATTAAGAATTCCCCTTTACTAGGACTAAGGGGCCAAACCTGTTCCAGCATGACAATGCCCAAGTGCACCAAGGTCCATAAAGACATGGTTTGCCAAGGTTGGTGTGGAAAAGCTCAAATGGCCTGCACAGAGCCCTGACCTCAACCCCACTGAACACATTTGGGATGATTTGGAACTCTGACTGCGTGCCAGGCCTTCTTGTCTGACAACAGTGCGTGACCTCACTAAAGTTCTTCTGGCTGAATGGCAGAATTTCTCACAGCCACATTCCAAAATCTAGTGGAAAGCCTTCTCAGAAGAGTGGAGGTTACTATAACTGTAAGGTGGACTAAATCTATAATGGGATGTTCAACAAGCACAAATGGGTGCAATTGGTCATAGTGTATTATAATCATTAATATTAATGAGTTTACAATAACCACATATAATAGTGGTGGTCAACCTACTGTTGTGACACAATGTTCTTCAGCCCTGCAGGCACCACTGACTTATGACCATAGATGTTGGTGGAGAGGCTATCACACTTGACTTGGGCTATAAGCTACTATCTAGTGACTTTCCCACTTCTCAAAACATGCTGGTAAATTGGCCCTAGCTGTAACCTGGAGAGGGTATAAATTCGAGTTTTCTGCTTGTACTTGGGGTGGTGGACAGCAGGAACCAAACTTGCAGTCACTACATCACACAAACAAGATCCAGTTGTGTTTCCCAGAATGATAGTACAAGCAAATTATGCTTTAACAGGTATCGTAATGAATATGAGTTCATTACAATTGCAGATTCCTAATAAACTGTTTCTATTAATTAATAATTCTATTAATCCTATTAACTGACCAGTCTGTGGACATTCTCCATTTATTTGCACATTATATAATCGTATCCAAAGTTATGTGCATCTGAGGAGCGAAGTTTAGGGCCTACGACATGGAGCATGTGAGCTTGTTCTTGATGAGTTTTAAATAATTTCTTTATCAGTAAAAAGTCAGCAAAGTGTGATTATCAAACTGACAGAGAAAGTAGAGTTTAAGACCAAGTGGAGTTACTCGAAATTTCACATTTGCACATTCAATCTCATAATATTATTAAATAGATTCAAATCTGTATCATGAACCATGATTCCTTACTGGACCACTTTAAAGAAGCACATCATAACCCAAACGGACCCACAGATTCTGGCTGATACTGGCCATTATTTAACCAAGTAGTGAAAAGGTTACCTTGTTTGATCAGATATAAATTTCATTGGGATTGCCTTTCATTGGGAATACCTCAAAATGAGGTGCATACATGAACATGGTTTATTCCGATTGAACTCTCAGTCTGGTAATTAACAAGAGTACAGGCTGAAGACTAGACACAATTTAAAATCAGGATGATTTTAACAATGATGCTGAGTTTACAACCCCAATTCCAAAAAAGTTTTTACATTTTTTTTAAAGAAAAACAGAATGCAATGATTTGCAAATCTCATAAACCCATATGTTATTCACAGTAGAACACTAAAACATAGAAAACTTGTAAAATCTTGCATGGTAGCACTACTTGTATTGTTCTCTGCTTGATATACAAACTTCGCTTGTATTGCTTTTCTTGGATTTCCTCATATGTAAGTCACTTTGCAAAAAAGCGTCTGCTAAATGAATAAATGTAAATGTAATGTAATTAAAGATGGGTAAAAATGCATCTACAATTTGTGGAACAATTTCAGAATAATGATCCTCAACATAAAATTGCAAAGACTATGAATATCTCATTATCTACAATACATAATATTATCAAAAGATTCAGAGAATCTGGAGAAATCTCTGTGTGCAAGGGACAAGGGTGAAAATCAATATTGCATGCTCATGATCTTCAGGCCCTCAAGCGGCACTGCATTAAAAACAGGTATGATTCTGTAATAGAAATCACTGCATGGGCTCAGTAACACCTCCAGAACTCATTCTTTGTGAACCCAGTTTGCTGTTCCATCCACAAATGCTGGTTAAAGCTCTATCGTGCAAAGAAGAAGCCATACATGAACATGATCCAGAAAAGCTACAGTCTTCTCTGTGACAAAGCTCATTTAAAATGGACTGAGGCAAAGTGGAAAACTGTTCTGTGGTTAGATGAATCGAAATTTGAAATTCTTTTTGAAAACCATGGATGCAGCCTCCTCTAAACTAAAGAGGATTAAAGAGGAGAGGGACCATCCGGTTTTCATCAGCTCTCAGTTCAAAAGCATGCATCTCCGATGGTGTGGGGGTGCATTAGTGCTTATGGAATTGCCAGCTTGCACATCTGGAAAAGCACCATCAATGGTGAAAGGTATATACAGGTTTTATATCTACATATGCTTCCATCCAGATTCCATCCCATCTTTACTTCTGAGAGACTCTGCCTCTCTAAGATACTCTTTTTATACCCAATCATGTTACTAACCTGTTGCCAATTAACCTAATGAGTTACAAAATGTTCTTCCAGCTGTTTCTTTTTAGCAACACTTACTTTTCCAGCCTTTTGTTGCCCCATCCAAATTTTTTGAGACGTTTTGAGGTCATCAAATTCAAATTGACCTTATTTTTTTTCTTAAAATGGTACATTCACTCAGTTTAAACATTTGATATGTTTTCTATGTTCTATTGTGAATAACATACAGTATCTCACAAAAGTGAGTACACCCCTCACATTTTTGTAAATATTTGATTATATCTTTTCATGTGACAACACTGAAGAAATGACACTTTGCTACAATGTAAAGTAGTGAGTGTACAGCTTGTGTAACAGTGTAAATTTGCTGTCCCCTCAAAATAACTCAACACACAGCCATTAATGTCTAAACCGCTGGCAACAAAAGTGAGTACCCCACTAAGTGAAAATGTCCAAATTGGGCTCAAACTGTCAATATTTTGTGTGGCCACCATTATTTTCCAGCACTGCCTTAACCCTCTTGGGCATGGAGGTCACCAGAGCTTCACAGGTTGCCACTGGAGTCCTCTTCCACTCCTCCATGACAACATCACGGAGCTGGTGGATGTTAGAGACATTGTGCTCCTCCACCTTCCATTTGAGGATGCCCCACAGATGCTCAATAGGGTTTAGGTCTGGAGACATGCTTGGCCAGTCCATCACCTTCACCCTCAGCTTCTTTAGCAAGGCAGTGGTCGTCTTGGAGGTGTTATCATGCTGGAATACTGCATACTGATCATGCTCTGCTTCAGTATGTCACAGTACATGTTGGCATTCATGGTTCCCTCAATGAATAGATGCATGAGTGCTGCCAGCATTGCTGCAGAGGTTGGGGGTCAGCCTGTCAGTGCTCAGACCATACGCTGCACACTGCATCAAATTGCTCTGCATGGCTGTCGTCCCAGAAGGAAGCCTCTTCTAAAGATGATGCACAAGAAAGTCCGCAAACAGTTTGCTGAAGACAAGTAGACTAAGGACATGGATTATGAGACAAAGATAAACTTATTTGTTTCAGATGGTGTCAAGCATGTTTGGCGGCAATCAGGTGAGGAGTACAAAGACAAGTGTGTCTTGCCTACAGTCAAGCATGGTGGTGGGAGTGTCATGATCTGGGGCTGCATGAGTGCTGCCGGCACTGGGGAGCTACAGTTCATTTAGGGAACCATGAATGCCAACATGTACTGTGACATACTGAAGCAGAGCATGATCAGTATGCAGTATTCCAGTATGATAACGACCCCAAAAACACCTCCAAGACAACCACTGCCTTGCTAAAGAAGCTGAGGGTGAAGGTGATAGACTGGCCGCATGTCTCCAGACCTAAACCGTATTGAGCATCTGTGGGGCATCCTCAAACGGAAGGTGGAGGAGCACAAGGTCTCCAGCATCCACCAGCTCCGTGATGTCATTATGGAGGAGTGGAAGAGGACTCCAGTGGCAACCTGTGAGGCTCTGGTGTACTCCATGCCCACAGGTTAAGGCAGTGCTGGAAAATAATGGTGGCCACACAAAATATTGACACTTTGGGCCCAATTTGGACATTTTCACTTTTGTTGCCAGCGGTTTAGACATTAATGGCTGTGTGTTGAGTTATTTTGAGAGGACAGCAAATTTACAGTGTTATACAAGCTGTACACTCACTACTTTACATTGTAGAAAAGGTAATTTCTTCAGTGTTGTCACATGAAAAGATATAATCAAATACTTACAAAAATGTGAGGGGTATACTCACTTTTGTGAGATACTGTATATGTTTATGCGACTTGCAAATCATTGCATTCTGTTTTAATTTACATTTATTTACATTTTACACAGCGTCCCAACCTTTTGGAATTGGGGTTGTATTTTGAAATTAATTTTGCATCTCATGATCTACTTATGAACATACAGCCTATCAAATTTGTCATGGGTGTGCCTTAACTGGTATGTGAGCAAGTGCTGGTATGAAAAAGACAGCACAGTATTCAAAAGTAATGTCCACCTGCATTGTTGTCATCTTGCTGGATTTTGTCTGCTGAAATCCTTGAATTAGAGGATAGAAATTGAGTGTGCTTTTTAGTTTTTTAGTGTGCTTTTTAATTTTTAGTCTGTAAGTTTGTTATTTCCAGTGACACATAACTTTGGTGCTTGAAGAAAACATCTCTGAGAGAGATTCTAATTGCACTCTGCAAATGGCTGAATTGAATGGCTGTGGCTTTGCAGTTTGTCAGTGTTGTAAGGTCAATGTGAAAGGCAACCGATAATGAAGATGTGAACTGGAAAAGTACATTGTTTTAATATTCTGGATGTTTAACTCTCATGGGCACAGTCTGAAGAACTGAAGACTGTCTAAAGACTGAATTTGCAGCCTGTGTGTTCTGCCATTAGATGACACACGTTAGCCAATTTTGGACAAAGTTATAGTTGCAAGAAAAATCATTTCTGAGGATTAACGTAAGTAAATGCTAATGAACTGTTTGCACTTCACGGAGATTAAGGAACAGTTTAGTAAACTGCTAAAATTGTATGGTTAATGAATGATTATAAGAGCTCATTGTGGATGGCTACTGGAGATCAAAAGATTTGAAACCATTCAACATATGCTATATTCGGGAGAATAGGCAAATTTGAACATCCTTCACAAATATTTATTCACATTTATTCCTGTTTTGCCTAAGGAGAATTACCCTGCCATCCAGACATACTTCAGTGTCTCACCCCAACGCTAAAGCCTGGGTGTTACAATGTCGAAAATATTCCCTGAAGCCTACCTCACCATATCTTTAGTCCAGTGGCCTCCAGTGACCAGTCCTTGCCAATATTCTTGGTAATATGCTTTCCACACACATATAATATACATATGATACATATACAGTCATGTGAAAAAATAAGTTAAAAAATATATGGACAAGCAAACAGTGCCTATTAATAAAGTAAGTATTAATCTTTGAAACAGTACCTATTAATAAAGTTGATACACTCTATCAAATGACACACAAAAATGACATGAAAAAACAGATCAGTTACATGGAAAGAGTAAGTACACTCCTACATTTATCACACCTTCAAATCCATAAAATTAGAATAAGGTGTTCAAGATTGGGTGCCAGTGATTAGAACCTGCTTAAGTAGTGTATGTGGAACCTGTCTTATTTATACCCCTCTAATATCTAGTGTCTGATGTTCCCTTTGTTATTGAGGTGTGTGGTGTCATCATGCCAAGAGCAAAAGAGTTCTATAAGGCTTTCAGAAAAAAAGGTTGTGGATGCCTATGAGTCTGGTAAGGGATTTAAAAAGATTTATAATTATTTGAAATGCATAATTTCACTGTAAGGAAAATATTCTACAAATGGTGCAGATTTCAAATGACTGTCCAGGACTGGCCATCCCAGCAAACTCAGCCCAAGAGCAGACCATCTAATGAAAAAAGAAATGCATAAAGAAAAGAAAGAGAAAGAGACTGCACAAATTTGACCTGCATTGGAGGAGTGCCTGGAAAAAGCTTTTGCAAGACTACAGTTTGCCAATAAGCATATAGGCAAAGACCAGGCCTTTTGGAATAATGTGCTCTGGACAGAAAAATCAAAGATAGAGTTGTTTGGCTACAGTAACAGCAGACATGTTTGGTGTAGACCAAAGACAGCTTTTCAGGAGAAGCATCTCATACCAGCTGTGAAGCACGTTGGTGAAAATGTGTGGGGTTGCTTCACTACCTCAAGGACTGGACACCTTGTATTCATTGATTCAACTATGAATTCTGAATCATATCAAAAAGTGCTTAAAGATAATGTAAGGTCATCTGTCCAAAAGTTGAAGTTGAACTGAAAGTGGACCTTTCAACAGGATAATGAACCTAAGCACACTAGCAAATGCACAAAGGAATGGCTCAAAAAGAAGAAACTGAGGGTTATGGAATGGCCTAGTCAAGGGCTGCATTTGAATCCGATTCAAATTTTGTGGACGGATTTGAAGCAGTACATGCAAGAAAACCCTCAAATATCTTGCAACTGAAAGAATATTGCATGAAAGAGTGGTCAAAAAATTCTAGCAAGCCTGATGGACAATTATACAAAACATCTACAAGAAGTTATTTCTGCTAAAGGAGGCAATACTAGCTTCTGAGGCCAAGGCAGTATTTACCTTTTCCAGAGAAGAATCATATCCACTGATATATCTGTTAAATAAATGCTTTTAAAAACTTAATTAATTTCCATATTTATTTTTTCACATGACAGTATATATGATGCCAATGTACAAGAATGATATAGAGGCCATACATGAACATACTTCATGATGTTTTGTGACCTGCTGAAAGCTTATTGGCTGAAGGTGGCCATGTTTTTGAAGCAATTTAGTGGGAATATGGTGATTAAAAATCCAGTTATAGATTAGGACATTAATGCAGCAAATTTCAGCCAGATCACAATTTCAGTTACTGATAAATTTTCTCTGCAATTTTTCTGAGTACGCAGTTTTTGGCAAGCTAAATTTCTGCTCCAAATATATTAATTAGAAAAATAACTTCATTGCTTCCTAGACTTTATATTGTATGTTGATCAGATGACAGTTTGAAATAGATAAGTTTTAGAAAATTAAAGATGGCAGAAAGTATACCAGCCAAAAGTAATTAAAACATAAGGCAACCAGATGCAGGAGGACTCAGGAATTCTGCTGATATAAAACGTTTTACCCTAGTCCATACAGTTGAAAAGATGTACATCAAAAGGTAAATTAATTTATTATAGCACCCCCTTCAGGTGCATACATTTCAGTTGGCTGAGTAGGTGGTGTTGAACAAAACTACCAAATTTGGTGACAATATGTCAAGGATAACCTTGTCTTACAGCTTTTTAAGTAAATTGCACTCTGCCACATCAGAATTGATTGATGTGGTGGCCATATTGTTTACAAATGTCAACATGTATTTGATAATTATTAAAAATATTTTTTACAGTAAGACTTAAGGTATTGGTGATATGAGCCAATATGTAAAATGTCTGTAGGACATTCTACTTCATTATCTGCTTCATTAGAATTACTTGATGTGGCAGTCACACAAATGTCACTTTATTTTTAATAATTATTGAGGTACTCTGCTGAATAGACTGACACCAGGTTTGTTAAAATCAATCAAAATTTCTAGGACCAGCTCACAAAAGTAGGTTTTGGAAATTAGCAAAATAATAATAATAATAATTTTTTCATAGTGGAAATTAGTTGGTGGGGTCTAGCTGAATTTGGCAGAATTGAAGGAATGAGAGAAAAATTAATTCTTAGTCTGGGACTTACGGTTCTTGAGATACATGACAAAACTGTAAATGCTAGCACTATAGCACCACCATCAGGCCAATGCTGGTCCTTTATCTTTGCTGAGCAGGGCATGGAATTCTGCACCATGGTGTGTCTTACATTATAACTTACGGTTTGGGCTGCCCATCACATTTTAGTGAATAAAATAATAATAATAAAAGATCCTTCCAAGATGGCGCTGCAGATGGTTTCCTTGCTTTGGAGCTCCCCAGTGTTTTTGTTGTTTGTTTGTGCTGTCTTTAGTCACTTTTCTCCAGTAACATTTACCAGGGACGAACTGCTAAACATTAGACAATTGTTACAGCCCTTGATATCTTCCTTGATATCTTGCTGTTGGAAGTCCTGTTTTGTGCGTGTTTGTGTCATGTTTTATGTGCAGGTCCAACTCCCATCCAGAGTTTCTGATCTGTCGTAGCCTGCCTTGCTCCTGCCTCCCATGATGATGTCACTCATAGGCGACCATATTTAAAGAGGAAGAGGAGAAGAGAGGAGGAGGATGGTGGAAATGGTTTTCACATGGGCATGTGTTAAGAGATAGTGTGTATATTTATCACTGTATATATGGTATCACTTAGTTCACCAGCAGTAGGTGTGTGGCTGCCATTTCTTTTGAGAGTTGGTTCCTTTTGGTCTCTGTTTTTTGTGTTAATTTAGGGAAGCAAATTGTATTTTTGTTGCTTTTCTTTTAGGTAAGGAAGCTGTTTTGTGCTTCATGGAAACCTGGCACTCTGATCACTGTCTGGTTCATCTTCTCCAGACCTACAGGCAGAAACTTAAATCTGCCAAGTATGTATTAAGGACTTTAATGAGATGTACCAGTGAAGCAGAACTAGAACTAAAAGTCTGTTTTGACTGCACTGATTGGAGTGTTTTTGAAGCTGCAGCCACTGATCTGGATGAGCTCACTGATACTGTAATATCCTATATCAGTTTCTGCGAGGACCTGTGTGTTCCCACCAGGACTTATTTAATTTAATGACAAACCATGGTTTACACCAAAACTCAGACAGCTCTGTCAGGCCAAAGAAGATGTTTACAGAAGTGGGGACAAAGTCTTGTACAATCAGGCCAAAAATACAGTAGCGGATGTGTGCCAGCTCTTCCAGAAACAGAAGATCAGGAAAGCTCCAGGCCCAGTCAGTGTCACACATGGCTGTTTGAAAGTCTGCACAGAACAGCTGTTCACCCAGATCTTCAACAGATCACTGGAGCAGTGTAAAGTCCCTTCCTGCTTCAAATGCTCCACCATTATCCCCCTTCCAAAGAAACCCAAGATTGCAGGATTGAATGACTACCGACCTGTTACTTTGATGTCTGTGGTCATGAAATCATTTGAGAGACTGGTGTTGGCCCACCTGAAGGGCATCACTGGGCCCTTGCTGGTCCCCCTTCAGTTTGCTTATTGAGAAAACAGGTCAGTAGATGATACAGTCAACATGGGTCTGCATTATATCCTGCAACAACGTGACAGACCAGGGACTTATACAAGGATCCTATTTGTGGACTTCAGTTTGACTTTCAAAACCATCATCCCAGATCTCCTCCTGTGTAAATTAAGGCAGGCTTGTGTGCCAACCACCATCTGTCAGTGGATCACCAGCTTCCTGACAGACAGGCAGAAGCTAGTGAAGCTGGGAAAATTCACATCTAGCACCTGCACTATCAGCACTAGCACTCCCAGGGTTGTGTGCTCTCCCCACTGCTTTTCTCCCTCTACAAAAATGACTGCAACTCCACAGATCCCTCTGTGAAGCTCGTGAAAATTGCAGATGACACCACAGTCATTGGCCTCATCCAGGATGGCAGTGAGTCTGCATACAGAAAGGAGGTTGAACAGCTGGCTGTCTGGTGTAGTCAAAACAATGTGAAGCTAAACACTCTCAAAACAGTGGAAGTGATTGTGGACTTTAGGAGGAACTCAACAGCACCCCATTTCACTCCACTGTGAAAAAGGCCCGGCAGAGGCTGTACTTCCTTCATCAACTGAGAAAGTTCAACCAGTCATGGGAGCTGCTGTCCCAGTTATACTCAGCTGTCTTTGAGTGTGTTCTGTGCACTTCAGTAACCATCTGGTTTAGTTCAGCTACCAAATCAGACATAAGAAGACTACAACGGACAGTCCAGACTGTTGAGAGGATTATTGGTGCTCCTCTGCTCTCCCTCCAGGAACTGCACTCCTCCAGAATGAGGAAACAGACAGGAAAAATCATCTCAGACCTAACTCACCCTGGCCACAACCTCTTTGAATGGCTGCCCTCTGGCCAGCACTAAAGAGCACTGATCACCAGAACATCCAAACACAAGAGCAGCTTTTTCCCACAGGACAGCTCCCTCCTGAAGTTAACTACCTCCAAGGACCCTCCTACTGCTTTTTTCCCCCCACAGTGAATAGACTCTTATGTGCAATTTTAAATTCACTCCTATTTATTCTACTAACTGTATACAGTCCTGTGAAAAAGTATTTGCCTGATTTCTTCTGTTTTTCTGTACATCTCATACTAAATTGTTTCAGAAATTAATCTCAGATAAAAACAAAGGCAACCTGAGTAAACCCAAAATACAACTGTTAAATGATAATGCTACAGTGGGGGAAATAAGTATTGTACTTGTCAAAATTTTTTTCAGTAAATATATTTCCAATGAGGCTATTCACATGAAATTATGACCAGGTTTTGGTATTAACTCAAGAAATCCACATATATAAAGTAATCCAAATATTAAAGTCCATAAATTAAGTTATGTGTAATAAAGTGGAATGACACGAAAAAAGTATTGAACACGCTAATTGAAATTTATTTAATACTTAATGGAGAAGCCTTTGTTTGTAATGACAGCTTCAAGACACTTACTGTATGAAGAAATGAACTAGCCGCATTATTCGTGTGTGATTGTGGCCCATTCTTCTAAACATATTGTCTTTAAATCTTGTTCAGTTGGTTTCAAGTCAGGTGATTGACTGGGCCATTCTAACACCTTGATTTTTTTTTCTGTGAAACCTATTGAGACTTTTCTTTGCTGTATGCTTTGGATCGTTGTCCTGCTGGAAGGCCCATCCACTTCTCATCTTCATCTTCCTGGTGGATGGCAGCAGATTCTTCTCAAGAATCTCCCGGTAAAGGGCTCCATTCATTGTTCCTTCAATTATATGAAGTCTGCCAGTACCATGCGATGAAAAACAGCCCCACACCATGATGCTTCCACCTCCAAACTTCACTGTTGGTATAGTGTTTTTAGGGTGGTGTGCAGTGCTATTTCTTCTCCAAATATGGTGTGTAGTATGGCAGCCAAAAAGTAAAATTTTGCTCTCATCTGACCAGACTACACTCTCCCAGTATTTCCTAGACTTGTCTAACTGAGTTGTAGCAAACTTGAAATGAGCTACGACATGCCTTTTCTTTAGTAATGGAGTAATGTAGCAGGGTGAGCATGCATAGAGGCCATGGCGGTGGAATACTTTGCCTATTGATTTCTCTGTGACAATGGTACCTGTTGCCTCCAAGTGTCTCTAGAGCTCTTTCCGAGTGGTCCTTGGCTCATGGGCTACTCTCCTAACTATTCTCTGGACTCCCTGGTCAGAAATCTTGTGAGGAGCTCCTGTGTGTGGCTGGTTGATGACAGAGTGATGTTGTTTCCACTTGCGGATAATGGCCCCAATGGTGTTTACTGGAAGATTCAGAAGTTTTGAAATATGTCTGTATCTGATTACATCAATAAGGTTGCGATGGTCTTGGGAGAGCTCTTTGATTTTACCCATCATGAGATGTTTCTTGTGTTACACCTTGGTAACTAAAAGCCTTTTATAGACCATCAATTTACTAACCCAACTGATATTAATTTGCACAGATAGGACGTATAATTACTTTCTAGCTACTTAGGGATTTCAGCTGGTTCCATGCCTAACCTTGCCTTGGAAAACTGCTTTTTCTTCGCATGTTCAATACTTTTTTCCTGTCATTCCACTTTATTACACATAACTTTATTTATGGACTTTAATGTTGTGAATTCTTTATATTTGCAGATTTCTTGAGTTAATACTTATGTCTGGTGAAAACTTCATGTGAATAACCTCAATGGAAATATATTTACCTACTGAAAAAAATGTTGAAGCGTTCAATACTTATTTCCCCCACTGTATTTGTTGAAGCAAATCTATTAAACTGCATTCATAATGAGGTTCAGCTGGACTATATGAATCTAGGCCTGATTACTACCAGCCCTGTTCAATCAAATTGTTACGATCCCGCCGGCAGATGGCGCTGTGGTGACAACGTGCACGTGTTTGAAGTGGGCATGGACGCTGAAGCCGTGTCAAGTGTTGCCAGCTGTCGGCAATTAGGAGACTGGTTACTTAAACCCCTCGCGTTGCTGCGCACATCGTGCGGCGTTAAAGTGTTAAAGCAAAGCGGAGCGGAGAAGATGGAATGAATAACGGTGCCAGGTTGCGATGTCGCCATGCTCTGTCTGTTTTCCTGTTCCTTAGTTTATGCCCTGTCATAGTTAAGAATGTGTTTATGCCACGCCATAGTTGAGTGTTTGTGCTATCCCTTTTTAAGAGTGTTTATGCCATACCAGAGTTGATGTCCTGCTCTAGTTAAATGAAGCGTTCAGGCCACAGTTAGATGTGTTCAGGCCATAATTAGGAGTGTTTCCTGCCTCCTTTCTAGTTAAAGGAGAACTGTTTAAGTCAATTAAATGTGGTAGAGTTTCCACACCCTGTTAAGTTTCATGCTCTTTGCTTAAGTTTGAGTTTTATGTTTAGACCTGGTTTCCCGCCTCCTCGTGTGTTTAGTTAAGTGGCAAATAAAGACTGCACTCCTGCGCTTACTTCCTGTCTCGAGTCCTGTTTTGTAACACAAATCAACACTTAAATAGAACTTTTCAACAGCATGAAGTTGGTTAAAATGTCTTACTCAGTAACACACTATGCCAAAATTGAAAGAAATTCCAAAAATGATGAGGAAGAAGGTCATTGAAATACATTAGTCTGGAAAGGGTTACAAAGCTATTTGAAAGGCTCTGGGACTCCAAAGTACCACAGTGAGATCCTTTATCTCCAAATGGAAAAACTTCAGCACAGTAGTGAACCTTCCCAGAAGTGGCAGGCCTTCCAAAATTCCTCCAAGAGCACAGCAACTACTCATCCAGCAAGTCACAAAAGAGCCAAGGACAACAGGCCTCTCTTGCATCAATAAAGGTCACTATCAGAAAGACACTGGGAAAAAAATGTCATCTATGTGTGGCGAGGTGAAAACCACTTATAACCTAGAAGAACATTAAGGCTCGTCTGAATTTTGCCAAAACACACCTTGATGATCCTCAAACCTTTTGGTAGAATGTTCTGTGGAGAATGTTCAGTCTGTAAGTTAAAACTCAAACACAACTGGATAATGCAGCAAGACAATGATCCACAGCAGTCCTAGTTCGAGCAGTAAGTGAAAGACTGATCTCCACTTATCGGAAGCATTTGGTTGCAGTTATTGCTGCTAAAGGTGGAACAACCAGATTTTAAGTTTAAGGGGGCAATTAGTTTTTCACATTGGTGAAAGACATTGGAAAACTTTTTGCTTCAATAAAATAAATAAATAAAAAGTGTTGTGTTTCTCAGGTTGCCTTTGTTTTATGTTGTATTTCATTTGAAGATCTAAAACTATTTAGTATAAGATGCAAATACTTTTTCACAACAGTGTATACCCCCACCTTCTGTACACTGCATTATCCCTTGCATCACTGTACATAGGATCTATACCATGTCTGTTCTGCCTTAAGTTTATCATGTCTTATTTTATTTATTTAAATGAAGCTCATTCTGATTTGGATTCTGATTCTACTATTAAATATAGCTGCATGCAGCAATTATCAGGGTTTAACACCTTAGGGCCTTTAAGAACATGTGTGAAAAGATATTACTTTATATTGTGCAAGCCTATAAGCACCTATATCAGAGAAAAGGCAAGATCATTTTAAGAATATCGGCCTTCATTAAACTTGTCTAATAGCTGCTGAACATTGATTGGCCAATGGTGGCCATGTTTTTCCAGATCCATACTGTCCTCATAGACACTGATGGGATCTTGGTCAAACACACTTCTCACAAAATTTCAAGTCATTTGGACCAGGGGTTCCATATTTAGTGCCAATTTCATGTTTTGTCCTGTTATAGCACCACCACGTGGCCAAGCTCGGATATGCAGTGCATTTGATTGAGCCCATATGTTTTTGCCTGCTGTCATGGCGATGAATCAAATATTCAACTTTTTAAATAATTATTGATCGAAGGAGTCCAGACAATTGTACTGCACTGGTTATATTTCGGTTGAGCGAAAAACCTGGGACTAGTTTGCAAAAGAATGTTATTAAATTAATCACAAATATTTAACAAAGAATTTGAGTGACACCAGTAGTTCTTGAGGCATACTTTTTCAGAATCTGCAGCTATATAAAATCCTATGAATTACTTGTCTTTGTGTGAAACACTACAGTATATAAAACCATCCAATGGCCGATTGAATTTAAATTTCACACTGACTTCTTGGGACAAGAACCAAACAGATCCACCAAGTTTCGTTCCGATCTGTCTTTGTTAACCTTGTCTAATAGCTACTGAAATTTAATTGGCTGATGGCAGCCATGTTTTGCAAGATATATGAATGTCCTCAAATATATTTATATGGGACAAAGACACTGCATTCAAATTTTCAAGTCACTTGGACCAATGGTTCCTTAGTTAGAGCCAATTTCATTTTTTTTTCTTGTTATAGTGCCACCAACTGGTCACACACAGTAATTTTTTTTTTATTTTTTTTTATGTGTCCTCAGATTGGGCCAATATATGTGAGTCAGTTTTGGTAAAAATATTTCATACCGTTCAAGAGTTATAGGTATTTAAATAAAAGTGGCCACGCCCAATTCAAACATTTTGACATGCCGTTGTGAGGTTAAATCAAAAGTTCAACATTTTTCAATAATTATTGAGAATGGGACTCCACTGTTTTGGTTCAGTGCACAGCCTAGGACTAGTTTGCAAAAGTACGTTTTACAAAAAAATAAAAATACAATATAGCAGAAAATATTTCATGGCAGAAATGAAATCAGAGATATAAGTTTTGTTCGGCTTGACCCAAGGACATGTAAGGCATGTCTGTATAAATCTGTGACAAACGGATCAAAAGTTATGGCCATTTTTGTAATTTTCTTTTGGTTTTGATCACTGTAGCGCCACTGTGTGGCCGATCCGGATGAGATTGGTGTAGACTGGAGGAGTACTACCATCCCTCAGAGTCTCTAGTCCTTATGGTAAGACTAGGTTTTACTGGCCATACTCTTACACAAGTTAATTTTTAATCACAGAAATTTACTTTTACTTTGCTACATTTTGTGCTGTTCCTCCGTTACTGTTAAATGTTAATAAATATGTAGTTTTAATAATTTGTTTATATCACATATAATAAGGTTATGCTGCAGTGGTCTGAATGCGGACGCAACAACCGCTCACTTTTTAGCGGCTCAGTCTTGGAGACGGGGAAGAAGCAAACCTGTCGAAGGAGGCAGGGCGCACACACACACACACACAAAACAAAACAAAAAGAAAAAAACACTCACTCACTCTGTCTACACACACACTTTCTCTGTTCGGTTTCATAGTTTGTTCTTTTGTTCTCTGTTGTCTTGTTTAAATGCAGATGCTGACAAGTTTATGTTGTTAACATGTTCTTTTTGTTCTTTTATTGTTACAAAGAAATAGCAAAAATACAAATAAACAGTGCAGTGAGAGGCAGAAAACCCATGAGGGTTTATTTAAAGCCTCCACCTAAACAATGTTAAATTTTCTAAATATTATAAAGAACACTAAGTTAACATGTAAAAAATAATACAACTACATCAAAAGAAAACTAATAATAGCAATGCATATATCATAATAACAACAACAAAAAATATGTAAAAATTGGAAATTAAAAATAGGTGAATACTTGTATGTTTGTATATGTTAATGTGTATAAGTGCAAGAGAGAGAGAGAGAATAGTTTGTATATTATGTAACCCACTAGGTCATCATCAAATCTAATTATGTTGACCGGTCAAATGTCATTAGCAACCTTATCTATTTAGCTGTCGTTAATGGCCATCACCAACCGTCATTTTCGTATTAGCTGTTGTTAATGGTCATCACCAACTGATGTTCTTAACAGCTGTTGTTAATGGTCATCTTCAATCCTAATTATGTTAGAGTTGTATTTCAAAGATAATGTTACATACATTTTGCACTTATGATCTGCACTTATATCAAGTAATCATATTATGTTGAGCCATGTACACATATGGTCTGCACTTAGATCAAGTAACCATATTATGTTGAATCACACCAAAGATAATATTACATATGGTCTACACGTATGTCATTAGCAACCGTCATTATCTTAACAGATGTAAGTCATCACCAACCGTCATTTTTTTAACAGTTGTTGTTAAAAATGGATAATGGTTTATATAATAAAGGTTTGTTGTAATCTGTTGCGTTCCCACACACACACAGAGAAGATACCCCTGACCAATCAGAACAAAAGAAATTAAAATGCTACATCCAGTAGGTGGCGGTATATACACCATAAGTTTATAGAAGAAGAAGACCACACCCACCCTCTTGATTTAATATACTTTGTACTTACAACACAACGTGTATGAGATTTCAACATGACTTGCCCTAATGCACCGAAAAAAGTTCACTCTTTTTTGGGAAGATTAGAAAAAAAATTAGAACATGAAAAGATTCAATATTGGGTAATGTCAAACGGTTGTACAGCCGGATTTTTTTTCGATGCAGAAAAAGGAGACGTTGTGCTTTTCAAGTTCTCGGTCCCGGATGAAATGCTAATTTGTGGCTCTGTCCTTCGAGTGAGTTATATCTATTTTCCTCTTTGAGATACCTATAACCTCCGTTATAAATGTATGCGATGACTCTAGCTTCCTTAATCTGATCAACCGCTGAGTCCGGCGGGTCTAATAAATAGATTAATTAATTAATGATAAAGTTGCTGAATACACAACTAGCCCCATAAAAATAAATAAATAATAATAATAAAAAATATATAATAATAAATAAAGTTGTGAGTCAGGCGGCTATAAAAATAAATAAAATAAATCGCCGGAGTCCGGGGCTTACACATAAATCTGTTTCAATAATTAATTCATAGCTAATTGATGTGTAGACATAATCTGGTGTGTAGACATAAGGTTGTTAAGTATTTAGGTTAAAGATACGTAAGATTACATATGGACTGCACTTAGATAAAAAATCATATGTTGAGAAATGTACACCAAAGATAAGATTACATACAGTCTAGGCATATGAACTGCACTTAGATAAAAAAAATCATTATGTTGAGTCATGTACACATATGGACTACACTTAGATCAAGTAATCATATTATGTTGAGATATGTACACCAAAGATAAGTGCACTTAGATCAAGTAATCATATTATGTTGAGTCATGTACACACATGCACAGCACTTAGATCCGTACGTTGTTCTATACATATGGACTGCACTTAGATCAAGTAAACATATTATGTAGAGATATGTACACACATGCACAGCACTTAGATCCATACGTTGTTCTATACATAAGGACTGCACTTAGATCAAGTAATCATATTATGTTGAGATATGTACACCAAAGATAACTGCACTTAGATCAGGTAATCATATTATGTTGAGACATGTACACATATGGTCAGCACTTTGAGCCGTACGTTCATTGTGCATTCTACACGTACATAAACGCATATGCCCTTGTCTATAAAAGTCAGACACTCGGTTTGGAAAATTGGCAAAGCATCGAAAGAAGTTCCAGACTCTACACTTCAAAACTTCCAGACACCATGGATTTCTCAGCAGGTAAGATGTATGTTAAACAAATAAAATAGAATGTTTATGTAATTATCCATTTGATATTGATATAACCCTAACCTTTCTGAGTGCAACAATCATTATCCTTATCCACCCATTATGTAACCTGGTAGGATACTATATCTAAAATGTAATGTTCAATACACTTATATTACAGAGCAAGACTGAACTAAATTCATCTGATTGTAGTGTCTAGGACAGGGGTGTCCAAACTTTTTGCAAAGAGGGCCAGATTTGGTGAGGTGAAAAATGACCATTCAGCCTGACATTCTTTGAACCATTATCATTAAATGCAAATTATCTATTTCATGAAATTTTTTATTGCAAATGGCATGCATTTCATTTCTTCACACAGAACACAAATAAATCTAAACAAGTTTTTACCAAAATCACTCTGCCTTTCATATTTGAAGACCACATAAAATGAAGGAAATGTCTGTCAGGAAAAAAAAAAAAACTTTTGGGAAGATTAAAACACTTATATTCATTTGAAACATTACATATTATTCACTATTAAATGCTCACTAAACTTAATTGACCATCAAAAAACAAAAATATGCTATTTGATTTCAAATCGAATATCAAAAACAAAAAAGTTCTCATTATTTCAATTTTAGACTCAGATCGAAAATACAAAATGGAAAAATGGGCTGCCGGACCGAATTTGATTTTAATATTTAATTTGTCGGGTTTACGAGACCCAGTTTGATTGTCAATTCAAAAACACAAGAACAAATAATACACCGATTAAAAAGACTCAGCGCATATTCAAAACTGTGGTTTTGATCATCACACACACAAAAAAATAAAAATCAATACACTGAGATTTTAGAATTTATTCACCTCAGAAGACTAAACAAATAACTTTCCTGCACTAATGTGAAGGGTGATACTGAGATCTCGACTGCAGTAAATAGGCCAGGTCTGGCTCAAAAACTGTGGTTTTGATGCGCAAGATGTCACGCAGGTGAGAGTCACTTAGTCTCGTCCTCACGCGGTTCTTGTTAGTGTTCATAACCGAGAATGTCTTCTCGCATAAGTATGTTGAGCCAAACAAGCTCAGCATTTTCTTAGCAAAGGTTCGAATCTCTTGGAACCTGCCTTTATCCAGCTGGTGGTAAAATTTGACAAGAGGGAGCTGTTGGTGCCGACTGTGACACTCGGTGTCACACTGCAGCTCAATGAGCTCCAGCTGCAGGTGGTCTGGAGCGTCATCAGGGTCCACGGAGAAAGGAGTGGAAAAAAGTGTGATCTCCTTTTCAATAGCTGAAAAATCCCGCAAACAGCCACAGTCTATTGGCAAATTAGGCAGACACAGTTGTTTCGTATTTCACTGAAAAATACTCCAATTTCCACTTGTCCTGGAAGCGCCGACCCTCGCTGTCTACTTCCTTTTTTTTAGTTACAGTCGCCATTTTAGTAATATGCTGGAAAGGGTCACACAAGGGTCACGCAGCGAGAGTGCAGCCAAAGGGCTACTGCCATCTTCTGGTGAAATATAAAATAGCTTTTTTGTACGCGTATATTTTATACTGTGGTCAACAGTGCTGGCGGGCTGCAAATTATTGATTTTATGACAGAGGCTGCGGGCCGGTGGAAATTTGAACACGGGCCTCATTTGGCCCCCTGGCCGGACTTTGGACATGCCTGGTATAGGATATCGTATCAAACGAATGCGATTCTAATAGGTAATTAATATTTGTCTCTCAGATCTGTGTAGTGAGCTAAAAAGGGAACTGTTAAGTTACTAAAAGTATGTTTTATTTGCTTTACTGATTTAAGATAACTGCGTTGTGATTATTTCTGATGATGAGAATCTCGAGACATCTGATCGAGTCTGAGCTCTACTCGTAAGTCATAACCTAAAATTATGAATGTTTCATGCTGTAAAGTCTTTCATACGTATTTATGTTTTAGTTTATGTCATATTCAGAAGTTGAGGGCATCGTGGCTATCAGTGATTATGACGGAGATATTTCAGGTGAGTCGACATATTTTACCCTCTATTTGTCCATCACAAAAATAAATAAATAAAATTCTTTCACGTGTTCTGTGACTTATAGATACGAGTGTTGTCGGAAATTTTGATGCAATAGAAGAGCGAGAGGAATTTAACTCGGAAGCCAACATTCAACCCGACCTTGAATTACAGGAGATCTGTACAGCGTGGCGTGAATTCTTTGAAGCAAAGACTGCTTTATTGGAAAACTTTGTTCAGCTTGATAATACATTTGAATCTGGTCGAGGTACGGGATTTGTCCCTTTACTGTACAACACACTTGAAAATTTGAATAGTTGCCTCACAGTGAACATAAAGTTGATTAGAAAATTGTATGATAGATATGGCGCAGAAACGACCGAAATGCAGTTTGGATACAGTGACTAAAAAAATGAGAACCAAAAATTCTCCATTACCCCATGATTTCTGTTATGATGGAAACCAGAGTTCGTCAAATGGTCCGTTACATCATGATCCGTATACAACCCTGAACCCGTGTTTAACTGAAACGATCAACCGGTTTAATGAAAGTTTAATTCTGTCACAACAGGTTGTTAGTGAGAGACCTAATCAGAGTCCAAATTACAATGTATAAACACACCGATGACACCATACGATATATTTTCTGAATTAAATCAATGTCTGCTAGAGTTACAAAATAACCTAAATGAACACGGTCATTCAGTACAAATAAACCCTAATCTAATCGATACAGTCAAAAGTTAAATGAAAATTTAAGATCGTCAGGCCAGAGCAATACTCAAAATGAAAATCCCAGCCAAAATTCAAGTCAAACTGTATCAAGCACGCCGGTGAGGTCGCACAACATATTTTTCAAATTAAATCAATGTCTGTTAGAGTTACAAAATAATCTAAACAAACAAAGACAATCTATGCAGATAAATCCTTGTTTAATAGATGCGGTGAATCAACTCAGTGAAAATATGGCATTATCTCCCGGACACAATATCGTCTCAACTCCAGAAAACGCTCAGGAACCTAGACCATTATCTTCTCATGATATGATATATGAGCTAAATCAAAGTCTTATAAGGATAAATGATAGTCTATTTAACTTAATCGAAAACCCAGCCAATATTCCGCAAAATTCGGAAGACTATAATGAGTACAACCGTCCGATGGAAAACATTCAATCGCCGATATCCAAGATTCTCAAATGGAAAACATTCAATCACCCGATATCCAAGATTCTCAAATGGAAAACAATCAATCGCCCGATATTCAAGTTGAGCAAGATGGTGATGGATTAGATCTTAATATCCAAGATGATCAAGATGGTGATGGATTAGATCCTAATATTAGAATAATTAATCGTGAAAGATTCAACAACACTGAGATTAGGAGAAGATTGAATTTTTCTTCGATCGCTAATGTCGACAGCTTTGCAGATTTTTATAGTTATGTTTTAGACATTTTAAACAGTGTGATTGAAATCGCGAACAATTTAATTTCTGCTGAGGATGCTGCCACCGTTGAAATCAGAGGTGATACGATCAATGTTTCATCACGCGTTCAATTAGACAACGGTGTCATCGATTTACATTATTTTCTGACCATGCTTGAAAATGTAATTCAGAGTAAATGCAAAATTTTTACTGATAATACCCTTGAAATAGTCGTCCAGATTGTCCGACCACCTCGGGGTGGTGGAATTAGAAGAAAAATAGGCCATATATTCAATTCAGAAACCATGCAGAAGAAAATGAAGCATCTATACGTTTTGCACAACAGAGACAACATGTGTTTCGCATTGTGCATTACCCAACTTTTGAATCATGAAAAAAACGATTTTGAAACCGAACAAATCGCTAGAAAATTATAACATGATGTGGGTTTATCCGTAAACACCACGGTCAGCTTCGCTGATATATCGAGATTTGAGAGACATTTGAATTGTAAAATCGTAATTGTACACTGTTCTGTCAGCAAAGCCGGTTACTCTTTCTTTCAAACTAGCAAGACTCCCCATGAAAAAACGATTTACTTATTTTTGCATGACAACCACTATTATGGGGTTAAAAGTATCACCGGACTTTTAGGAACGAATCATGTTTGTCATTTCTGTCACTCGGGGTTTGGCGTTTTATGGAAACATAAATGAGATTATAGCTGCAACGTTTGTCACGATCCCGATTGTCACAAGCACCCTAAGAATGTAACTAAATGCCCAGAGTGTCATAGACTATATAGATTGCAATACTGTTTCAACAGGCATAAGGCAACGATTCAGTCGCGCAAAGGCGGATATTCTATGTGTGAAACGGGATTCTACTGCGGTAAATGTAATCGTGTGATACGGGATAAACCTTCTAATCGTGAGAAACATGAGTGCGCGCACTCGAAATGCATACTCTGTGGCCAAAAATTCGACGAGGATATCGAGCATAGATGTTTTATACAGCGGGCTAGGAAAGAATGCAAAAATAAGGATTATGTGTTTTCCGATTTCGAGACTAGACAGGAAACAGGAACTCATGTAGCTAATTTCATATGCTGTATTGATTTTAAGGGAGTGGGTGGCTGAAGGGGATGATTGCGTCAATGCCTTCTTTAAGAAGTTTCGTTGTAATACCTACAATGGTTATATGTTTATCGCGCATAACGCTAGAGGGTTCGATTCATACCTTTTGTTAAACCATTTAGTGAAGGAAGGAATCACGCCCGAAATCATAGCGCAAGGCGGTAAAATTTTGTGTTTCATTGATACAGCGTTTCGCCAGTCCTACATTGATAGTCTATCGTTCTTACCCATGAAGTTGAGCAGCATCCCGAAAGCCATGGGGTTTTCGGAAAGCAAGAAAGGCTATTTTCCCCATTTCCCCGGAACACCGTAGAACATCAGGATTACGTAGGACCATATCCTGACCCTAAGTTTTACGGTGTAGATGGCATGATGCCTAAGGATAGAGAAGAATTCTTTAAGTGATACAGAATGGTTTCCGACAAAGTCTTTGATTTCAAGAAAGAGATGGCCGAATACTGTGCAAATGACGTAGACATTTTGAGAAAGGGCTGTTTAGCTTTCAGAGAAGAAATTCTGAAAAGTACAAAGGTCGATCCTTTTAAATGCATAAGGATCGCTTCTGTGTGCATGAAAATCTTTAGAACCAAGTTCCTACATAAAGACACTTTAGCTATTCCGCCACTTGATAATTACATCACCGGACAGAAATCTTTCTCAACACCTTCCATACAATGGCTCAAATACGTCTCTAAAACGCAAAACCTACCCATTCGGCACGCTTTGAACAAAGGTGAAGTCAGGTTTGGTAACTATTACATAGATGGTTACTGTGAAGATGGGGGGAAACGTAAGGTTTTTGGGTTTCTTGGATGTTTTTATCACGGCTGTGAAAAGTGTTTTGCCTCAATGACCCCGCATCCTCTTAGCTCATCCAAGGAGATGTCCATCAAAAATCGATGGAGAGAATTAAAAATTTGCAAGACACTCTCAATTTTCAAGTTACTCTGTTGTGGGAACACGAGTGGAATGAAATGAAGAAAAACGACAACCGCATGCTAAACTTTCTAAAAGACTTTGACTTTTCTGAGCGTTTAAAACCCGCGAGATGCTCTTTACGGCGGTTGAACAAATGCGTTTGCATTATGTAGCTCAGTCCGGTGAGAGAATCGATTATTTCGATTTTACCTCTCTTTATCCATTTGTAAATAAGACAAACACGTACCCGATCGATCACCCTATCATAATTTATCGCGACTTCAAACCACTGAAATATTACTTTGGTATCGTCAGAGCAAACGTATTACCGCCTAGGGGTCTGTGGACACCTGTTCTCCCGTGTCGTGTAAAAAGCAAACTCCTCTTTCCTTTATGTAGAACGTGTGCTGAGCATCAGCTAAAACAATCTGATCATACGGATCAGGAGAGCGCTCTTACAGGAACATGGGCTTCTGTCGAAATTGAGAAAGCTGTCGATAAAGGTTACAAAATTCTAAAAGTGTTTGAAGTGTGGCACTTTCCTAAAAGGTCTGATAAGCTTTTTACGAGATATATTAAAATGTTCCTCAAGACCAAACAGTAAAGTTCAGGTTATCCATCCTGGGTCATTGATGAATCCTCTAAAAGTGAGTACATTCACAAATATAAGGAGAACGAAGGGATCACGTTGGATGCGAAATGTATCACCGCTAATCCTCCCAAAAGATCCGTGGCTAAACTCGCGCTAAATTCGTTGTGGGGTAAGATGTGTCAAAGACCAGACAGATCAACCACGACCTTAATTTGTGATACTGCCGAGTTTTTACAGTTCATGTTCTCTGATATTTATAATGTGAGCCAGTTCTCTTTTTGGAATGAGGAGGTTGCAATGGTTCAGTGGTGGTACGCAGACAAGAGACTGATTAAACCGCTGAATGCCGATGTATTCATCGGCATTTTCTCTACAGCGTACGCTAGACTTGAGCTGTAGAATTTGATGGCTCGATTGGATCAGCGTTGTTTGTATACAGACACCGACAGCATCATTTTTAAAAGTAAGGAAGGTGACTGGATGCCGCCCTTAAGCGATTACTTGGGTGGTCTTACCAGCGAACTAGATGATGATGATCAAATCATAGAATTTGTTAGCGCGGGTCCTAAAACCGACGGTTACAAAACCGTCAAAGGAAAAACAACCATGAAAGCTAAAGACATTACTTTAAATTGTATCAATTCTGAAATTGTCAATTTGAAATCACTGACAGATCTGGTGGACGAGCGAGTGAAAAATCCGGATCAAACCGGTCAACTCGTAACCACGCATAACCAAATCGTGAGAGATAAAAAGGGGTTTCATTTGAGAAACAAAACACAGTTGAAAAGGTTCAGGGTTGTGTACAATAAGCGTGTGTTATTACCCGATTTTACAACTCTCCCTTACGGATATTAAGACTATTCATGTATATATGTGTATATAGTTTCTGTTGATGTGTTTTGTAATGGAAAATATGAACGTGACTGTTTTTGACGCTAGGATGCAACTTCCCTTTTCATGTATCGTATGTGGACCGAGTAATAGTGGAAAAACTTATTTTATCAAAATGTTGTTGGAAAACTGTAAAGAGGCAATGTCGGTAGTTCCCGAAAGCATTGTCTGGTGTTATACGTGTTGGCAACCTCTGTACGATGAAATGATGACCAGAATAAATATAAAATTTCTTCAAGGAATCCCTGATTCTTTGTGCAATGATGAACTATTTCCTCCCAATAAAAAAAACTTGTTGGTAATCGATGACTTCATGGAATCCGCCAGTAAAAACGATGAAGTAGAAAAGGCTTTTACAAAATACACACATCACAGAAATCTGAGTGTCATTTACCTCGTTCAAAACTTGTTTTTTCAAGGCAAGACTAGCAGAACAATCAACCTGAACACCAACTACATGGTTCTTTTTAAAAACCCTAGGGACAAATTACAGATCAGCATACTGGCTCGTCAAATGTATCCGGGTAACAGCAAGTATTTTTTAGAATGTTTTCTAGACCTTACGGGTATTTATTTGTTGAAAAGGGAAAGTTATTAATCAATCCGGAGGATTTCTTCTGCCTTTGCTCAGTGTAGCCATCCCTTTTATAAGCAGCATAATTGCATCCCACAACAATTAACATGGAGACCACGGAGAAAATGTATTTAGTCCCTCAACATCAGCTCGATAAACTTAGAAACATCACCGCAGAGAAGGAAAGCTTAAGAAAGAGTGTCGAAAACAACTTGGACGATGCAATACGAGGTATTTTGTCAAGGAGTGATCTGAACAATTACGATAAGGTGAAACTCTACACGTCAGCACTGCAAAATTTTTTAAACTTGGTTAAACTAGGAGAGCAGGAAACCGCTCAACTGGACCTGACCCTACCTAAAATACCGGAAAGCAAAATGGAAGCAGCGGTGACCGAACCGCCCAAAGATGAGATCGTAAAAGAGGTGCTCGCTAACATTTCTGCGAGAAACAAAAGAAACGCTTTGAACATTATGGAAAAACTTTTAAAAGCCGGTGCTTCGTGGAACGATATGGTGAATTTATTTTTAAAGGAAACACTATCAAAGGATCACACATGGTGGATTTGCTTAAAAATCTCACTGCCCCTCGACGAGTATCCGATAAACGGAGGCCTTTAGGCTGGAAAGAGTTCTTACAGACAGTAGCCAACCTAAATATACCCTTTTCAGCAATACCTAATGGAGGTGTTCGACGCAAAATATCTGACATAAAAAGATCTAAAGATACCTCTCACCTTGTTTCCCCACCTAAAAGCAAAGACTATGATTCTGAGACTAGGATTTGAGTTTTCAAATCCCCCGTTTTTAACACTTCTGACTGGTTTGGGTTTTGAAATGACGAGGGACAACGAATGTTATAATGTGTTACCCTTTATTTCAATAAATTAACTTTTGTTTAACAATTTTCTTGTGAAGCGTCGTTATTTAACATTCCGCTACACATGCAAATGAAACATATCTAGAGTTAACACATTGGACACAAGTAAATGAATGCTTTTTATTTAATCTAGGGTACATTTTTTTTTAACAAAAGACACAACAGCATTATCATTTCTATTTAAATCTTTGCTATACATGGACATAATACGTTTAAACGAATAACCTTTAGCTTTGTGACACAGAAAAAACACGCAGTGTTGCCCGCAGCAAACTGAAGTAAAGTTTTGAACTTGTACAGGGTTATATTTTATTTTGCAACAGTTCTTTGTCAAAAAAAAAATGAATCGATCGAGGAAAGAGTTCGTAGTCTGGAGGGTTTCTGTACGAGTCAAAAAATTCTCCGGTGGTTTCGTCATTAAGGCATAAAGCTAGTCAGTGCTCACCCGGCATGTGTTTACGATGAACAAAGCAGGAAACTTTCTCAGTGTACTTGTAGGTAGCTCGTCACAGGCCATCACGCCGTGAAATATTTTATCTATTTCAGGACAACTTCTCATAACCTCCATTTGTTCTCTGTTATCCATGCATTACTGGTAATCGATGAGCACGTTTCTTCGATTGTTTTTTTCTAGAATACTATCGAAACTGGCGTACACGATTAGATTCACCATGCTCGGAAGTGGTTGTCGAAATCTGAGTTCCAATCTCATATTTCCCGACTTTATTAATGACAAATCTTGCCCGCAATCGTCGTCAGGATTCAGGTTGAATGCGAATAAAGTATATCCGTTCAGGTACTCTTCTCTGTTTATTGACAAAGCCTGATCTTTCAGCTGCTTTCCTGATGCTAAAATTAAAGAATGGAATTCCCAGACCACGTTACCGGACTGAAAAACAGGCTGAAATGGTTTTGCAGGATATTGAGGACTGTCTACATAGAGTGCGATACACTCTGCAACGTAATGTTTAAAATTAAAAGGGTTTTTATTGTAAGACCTGCTAAAGGCATTGTTGTCTACCATCCCAAAGATAATGGTTTTAGGTAAAGGGCTGTTGTGAACAAATGCGGCTCCCTGCAGCTAGACTGAAGGTCAAACAGACTCTTTCGATCGGATACTTGGCTGTGGCACTGAGAAGTGCTTGCCCGTGACCGATTTTTATAGACGGTGAGACAGTTACTTTCTTCACAAAAAGAGAAGCGTCAAGTATTTTCAGAAAGAAGTTCGTATTTCTTTCCTTCATCAAACAGAATTCAGCTTTGGTATGGGTATGTACTGCTTGATTGAGAAATAAGACGATCCCCGAGCATGACATCCACTTGTGAAAAAAGTGAATCTACTGGATAGTTAACGACCCAACCTTTGCATCGTTACCTATATTGGAACTGTCGAGGTTCACGATTTTACAGGCCAGTTGTAAAAAAGTGTTGTTCAAGTCGAGGTAATCCTCCCCGTTTCCAGCCACGTAGAACTCCAGGGGCCCGTTGTCCGTAAGAGCGGAAAGTGGAGGTATTTCGACATAAGTGTACTTTTCGATACTCGTTTGGGTATAAGGTAATGTGAAAATATACAATTCTGTCTTGGTACACTCTGAGGATAGACTGTGTAAGAAAGCCATGATGTTAGAAAATGTTCAGTCGCTTTCTCTTGTGAGAGATGGAAGGATGCCTGTTGCCTCTCTGCCTGGTCTTTTTCACACTGGTCTTGATTTTAGTAACCTTAAGTCTTCTATTCGGAATCACGTGTCGACGCCCTGGGAGCCTTTTAGATTTTTTACACGCAATCAACGCAAGCCCCGATCCGTCTTGATTCTGAGTTTGTGTCTTCCTCATAATGTTGCTCACTACGTCGCTTACTAAACCTTTAGCCGCTGTTTTTAAATGAGGTTTTGCAATAGCAAACCCCCTTTTGAGGAACAGAACCGCATTCCAAAAAGACCCTTGAACAGTCCTTCCAAACCCGACCCATACATGGTGGGGGTGCCTTGAAAACCCGGAAGACCATTTCCAGCCTGATGGATGCCTGATAATCCACGTAGGACTGCGGATGAACGTAGCCCCTATCCATCATTTTACATACGGAATGAATGTTTAGTGTAAAAGTTTAAAGTGTAGTTTAGCTATAAATTTCCCGTAACTAAAAGGTATAGGCTTGTTCTGATCCGATTTGACTTCGATTACTATATCGGTTATGTGGTTCTTGGTGAGAGGTACGTAATGCAGCTTATCATAACTAATTGTGACGACTTTGCTGTTTTCACCCGATATATGTACGCATCTCAGTAACAGGGCAAAACTGTCACCGACTCGTTGATACTCGATAACGTTTGTATGTACATACATCGTGTAAAAGCCTGCGTGAATATCAGCGGGGTTAGGTGCATCTGGTTCTCGAGCCGTTATCGGAACACCGGGGTTTATACCGAGCATATATGCTAATTTTCCATTAGCTTTGAACACAAAATGTTTTTGGGACACGATGCATATTATAGTTATAGGTTATAGGTTATCTCTATTCCAAGATCCAATTTCTTCATGTTTTTGTTGATTTCACTAATCAGTTCTTCGATACTTTTATAATATCCTTGAATGATATTAAAGTTACTGTTTTGTGTTTTCTTTCCACCCTTCTGGATAATATGACATAGACAGTCTTCCTCTGTTAACGAGTACCAACTCTGGATATGTTGAACCTCCGCAAGCGAGACTTGCCATATTACGTTCAAATTAATTGGTTTGGCGAATTTAGTAGTGCAGTGCGCGATCTTATTATTAGGGAAAATATCCAACGACGCGTTGCTTAGAAGGGTCACAAAGAATCCACACTCTTCCATGGTTTAATGAATATAGATTTCAGTTTTGTTCACGACGATCCTTTTGTTATGTTAACTACGTCTTCGACTGGGACCCAGGAATTAAATTTATCGGGCCACTTCACCAGGCAAACTTTTTTCCGGTTTCCGGTTTTTTCAGACAAGATTTTTTCAATTTTAAATGCCTTGTCCTTCCCAATAAGGATCTTTTGTAACTCGGGTACATAAAATATTCCCTCGATTTTTTCACCACCATAGTCTTGTAATTTATATACCGGGGGATCTCTCGGTATCTGCTCGGAGATTGTAAAATATTCATCAAAAAGTTTTGCTGTCTTTTTACACGGGAAATTCTAACGATATCACCGACTTTAAACTTAAATTTTAGTTTCTTTAATTTAGGTGAGAACAGTCCGTAGAGGGTTTTAAATACTCTGAAGGAATTGGCTTCGTTGACCTCGGCAGGTTTCATTTTGATGCTGGAATGGTAATTGTGATTGTATGCTTGAACCAAATCTTGGACTATGTCGGTGTATTTTCTCGTGTTAAAAGCAGTAAAATATCTCCACATCCTGGTCTTTAGCGTTCTGTTGAACATTTCACACACCGATGCTTTTAGCTCCGTACCTGTAGCAAAGTGAACAATGTCATGTTTTTTCATTAATGTTTGAAAATTTTTGTTAAAAAACTCCTTCCTTTGGTCAGTTTGTAGTTTTTTGGGGACTCTACCTTCCTTCAGAATGGAATCAAAGGCTTTAGTTACCTCGAGACCGGTCTTGTTTCGTAACACACGTACCCAGGCAAATTTGGATAAAATATCTATGCACGTGATCATAAATTTCACGTTGTCATTACTCTCTGACAGGTTGCTCATATCGACTAAATCAGCTTACCATTGTTCATCGATGTTCTTTACAAAAACCTTTTTTCTTTTAAACTTTGTAGATACTGGTTTATGTAGACTGTATGCATCCTGCTCTGCTAACCAGTTTTTTATTTCAGTATCATTAGCTCTTTTACCTATTTTCTCAACAATAGCTCTTTGCAAACTCTCAACGCCACCGTACAAACCAGGTTCTGACGGCGTATAATATATATTCTTCATTAATCGTTCAGTCATTTTCGAGTGTCAAGACATGAATGATCGAACACAAGTGTAGATTAAGCATTTTATCTCAGAACACGTGAGCATGGTATTACAAATTCAATCAAAGCAACGTTTTCCTTTCTAAACAACTTTACATCACACACAGGTTTAGACATACGATAAGTTATACTCAAGTTATATTCAAACGTTTGAGCAAAACATGTAAAACTTGATACACACAAGTGTGTAATGGACACATGTTATTTACGAATGTCTTCAGCATTTTGTTTTTGTTTGGCTTCAGGCTTTTCTCGCAGTCAGAATAGACGTGGGGTGTTTTGAAGTTTCCCATGTATGTGGGGGATCAGCGAGTTCCAGAGATGAGTGAAAGGTCCAGTAGTCCACAACGTCTTCGTACACCTGCTCGTTGAAAATGTCTTTGGTTTTCTCTTTGACCTCGTTCAGCACGGTTTTGGTGTGAGGCTCGTCTCGCCATTCACACACGATGGCTTCTGCGATACCTTGAATTTTTTCCAGGGATGGAGTGTGATTGATACCACACAGTTTCAGACCTTTTGCCAACGTGTATTTGAACCACGGTTTAAACAGTTTTTTCAGCAATCTGTAGGTGTTTAGGTGCAGATAGTACTCATCAGGATTGAACAAACACGAGTGTTGGAGTTGACTCAGACGATCGATCGTGCAGCCGTGGCAGTTGTCCTTCAGATCTTGTAGGATAATTCTGTCCAGCAGTTCTCCCTTAACCGCACGCATGATGGCTAGCACGGTGTTGGTTATACACCCGTCGGTTTCATTGTTCGTTGTCAGAAAGGTCAGATTTTTTTTTCCTAGGTTTTCGCCGTTTTCAAAACCTGAACTGCTCACATCATCATCATCCAGGGTAGAAACAGAGTTGTAGAAAACGGGGATGAATTCACGAGCCATATTGCTTGTTGATGCTCAGAAGGCTTTGACTTGAGATGTAGTCAGACTGATTTTTATATATCATGCAGGAGAAGTCTTGGGGAAGGTGGAGTTTCAGCTCAAGAGTAGTATATTGACGATCTCAGAAGAGATCTTCTAGCCTTACTTTTATTTTCACTGTTCCTTTGTTTCTTCCAAATTTTTGGAATAGTTCATCGATTTGTTGTACGTAGCATTGTAGATCGTGCCAGCTGGTTCGTTCATACCTCACTTCACAGTTCTCTTTGTTATCAGGTGCGTCGTCACCTGATAATACAGCAACACAGTGCAGTGAAACCTGGTTCTTGGAGAAATTTGTTGCTCTGATGTGGTATTTGCATTGCAGAGATGTACTGCTCAATTTACGTCTGTACGCATATGGGGAAAAGAAATCCATTCTAACAATGTAGTCAAAATCTTTACACCATTTTCTGAACTTTTTCCAGTCACCCTCACCAAAAGTTACGATCGCTGTAGCACGGCTCCAGTGGATGTGACCCGGGACCGAGAACTCGAAAAGCACAACGTCTCCTTTTTCTGCATCGAAAAAAAATCCGGCTGTACAACCGTTTGACATTACCCAATATTGAATCTTTCCATGCTCTAAATTTTTTTCTAATCTTCCCAAAAAAGAGTGAACTTTTTTCAGTGCATTAGGGCAAGCCATGTTGAAATCTCATACACGTTGTGTTGTAAGTACAAAGTATATTAAATCAAGAGGGTGGGTGTGGTCTTCTTCTTCTTCTATAAACTTATGGTGTATATATCGCCACCTACTGGATGTAGCATTTTAATTTCTTTTGTTCTGATTGGTCAGGGGTATCTTCTCTGTGTGTGTGTGGGAACGCAACAGATTACAACAAACCTTTATTATATAAACCATTATCCATTTTTAACAACAACTGTTAAGAAAATGATGGTTGATGATGACCTACATCTGTTAAGATAATGACGGTTGCTAATGACATACGTGTAGACCATATGTAATATTATCTTTGGTGTGATTCTCTCAACATAATATGATTACTTGATCTAAGTGCAGACCATATGTGTACATGGCTCAACATATGATTACTTGATATAAGTGCAGATCATAAGTGCAAAATGTATGTAACATCATCTTTGATATACAACTCTAACATAATTAGGATTAAAGATGATGACCATTAACGACAGCTGTTAAGAACATGACAGTTGGTGATGACCATTAACAACAGCTAATTAGAAAATGACAGTTGGTGATGGCCATTTACATTTATTCATTTAGCAGACGCTTTTATCCAAAGCAACTTACAAATGAGAAAAATACAAGCGATATATCAAGCAGAGAACAATACAAGTAGTGCTACCATACAAGATCCATTAATTGAGTTCCAGAAGAAGCAAAGTGCACAGAGTAGAGGTGTAAGTGCAATTTTTTTTTTTTTTTTTTTTTTTTTTTTTTTTTTTTTTAAATATGAGTTGGTTAGGTGTTCACGGAAGAGGTGGGTCTTTAGCTGTTTTTTGAAGATGGTGAGAGATTCTGCAGTCCGGATTGAGGTTGGAAGTTCATTCCACCACTGAGGAACAGTTAGTGTGAAGGTTCTGGAAAGGGACCTTGCGCCACGCTGAGTGGGAACTACTAAACGTCGGTCGCTTATCGATCACAGATTGCGTAAGGGAATGTAAGCCTTCAGGAGAGAGTTGAGGTAGGAGGGTGCTGTTCCAGACAAGGTCTTGTAGGTGAGCATCAAGGCCTTGAATTTGATGCGGGCAGCTACAGGAAGCCAGTGGAGGGAGATGAAGAGGGGTGTGACATGGGTTCTCTTGGGCTGGTTGAAGACGAGGCGTGCTGCAGCATTCTGAATCATCTGAAGGGGTTTGATGGAGCTGGCCGGGAGGCCCGAGAGTAGTGTGTTGCAGTAGTCCAGTTTTGAGATAACAAGAGCCTGGACTAGTATCTGTGTAGCCTGTTCGGTGAGGTAGGGTCGGATTTTCTTGATGTTGTATAGGATGAACCTACAGGACCGTGCAGTTGTTGAGATGTGGTCTGAAAAGGTCAAGCTGTCATCAAGAATCACGCCAAGGTTCCTGGCCATCCTGGTCGGCTTGAGTGTGGTTGAGTTGAGCTGTACAGTGAGGTTGTGGTTGATTGAGGGTGGGATGACGAGAAGCTCAGATGTTGCCAGGTTGAGCTTAAGATGGTGTTCCCTCATCCAGAGCAAGATGTCCGACAGGCAAGCAGAGATGCGTGCAGAAACGGATGGATCGTCAGGCTGGAAGGACAAATAGAGCTGGGTGTCATCAGCATAGCAATGATATGAGAAGCCATGAGACTCAATCACCTGCCATAGAGATGTAGTGTAGATAGAAGAGAGGAGTGGACCCAGAACTGACCCCTGTGGAACGCCAGTTGTGAGTTGCTGAGTTTCAGAAATACTTCCCCTCCATGATACCTTGAAGGATCTGTCAGAGAGATAGGATTCCACCCAGCGCAGAACCGTTCCAGTGATGCCCAGGCTGGAGAGAGTTGACAGGAGGATCTGATGGTTCACAGTGTCGAAAGCAGCAGAGAGGTCAAGTAGGATGAGGACAGATGATCTAGAGGTTGCTCTTTCTAGTCGTAAGGCTTCAGTGACGGAAAGCAGAGCAGTCTCTGTGGAGTGATTGCTCTTGAAGCCAGACTGCTTGGTGTCCAGGAGGTTGTTCTGTGTGAGAAAATTGGAGAGTTGATTAAAAATGGCTCTTTCAAGAGTTTTAGAAAGAAAAGGGAGGAGGGAAACGGGTCTGTAGTTGTCAACTACAGCAGGGTTAAGTGATGGTTTTTTAAGCAGTGGGGTAACCCAGGCCTGTAGGGTTGTGATGTAGGGTATGTGCCAGTAGAGAGGGATGTGTTAAAGATGTGTGTGACGACAGCGAATTAACATTCGCGAATTAACATTCAAATTAACATTGACATTAACGACAGCAAATTCGAAAATGACGGTTGGTGATGGCCATTAACGACAGCTAATTAGATAATGACGGTTACTAATGACATTTGATTGGTTAACATAATTAGATTTGATGATGACCTTTGACCTAGACCTGTCACATCCAATTAGTGATTTTTAGTGGGTTACATAATATACAAACTATTCTTTCTCTAGTGCACATTGTATGCATATGTATGTATGTGCATGCCTATGTAAATGTGCATACAAGTATGACTTCATCTATAAAAAATATTTAAGTATATATGTATGTAGCATATAAAAGTAATATAAGAGGGATATTTGTTTATACACTATAACAATAATAATATATATCACTATAAATGCAACACAACACAAGAAAAAGTCTGGGTTACACATGTAACCCTGTTCCCTGAGAAAGGAACGAGATGTTGCGTTGAGCATAACACTATGGGCGCTCCCAAAGTGTTATGCTAAACTCAACATGGAGTTCCCTTTGAAAGGGAACATAATACAACCCCAATTACGAAAAAGTTGTGACAGTATGGAAAATGTGAGGAAAAAAAAGTCATTTGAAAATTTAGTTCACCCTGTATTATATTGAAAACACACTATTAACACATTATTTATTTTTGAAAATATACACTAATTTCAAATCTGATGACTGCAACACACTCCAAAAAAGTTGGGACTGTTGACTGTTTACCACTATGTAACATCACCTTTTCTTTTAATAGTAACACTTATTAAGCATTTGAGCACTGAAGAAAGCAGTTGGTTAAATTTAATCCGGGCAGAATGTGGTTTGGCATTGTCCTGCTCTGGATGGCAGAATATGTTGCTCCAAAATGGGTACATATCTTTCTGCATTAATGGTGCCCTCACAGATGTGCAAGGTACCCATGCCATGGGGACTGACACACCTCCATACCATGACAGATGCTGGCTTTTGGACCTGATGCTGATAACAGCTTGGATGGTCAATTTCCTCTTTAACCCAGAGAACACAATGGCCATTTTGTCCAAAAACTATTTGAAATGTTGACTCGTCAGACCACAAAACATGATTCCACTGTGCTACTTTCCATTTCAGATAAGACCGGACCCAAAGAAGTGGGCGGCGCTTTTAGACAGTATTGATTTATGGCTTCTGCTTTGCATTGTAAAGCCTTAACTTGCATCTGTGGATGCAGCGGCGAATGGTGTTGACTTAAAAGGTTTACCGAAGTATTCCCGAGCCCATGTAAGGATATTCATTACAGATTCATGATGCTTTGTAAGACAGTGACGTCTGAGGGATTGGAGATCATGCACATTCAGAAGTGGTTTTCTGCCTTGCCCTTTACGCACCGAGATTTGATCGGATTCCTTGAATCCTTTAATTATATTGTAATTATATTATAAGGTGAAATGCCACAAATCCTACCGGTTTGTATTTGGGGCATGTTGTTTTCAAAGTGCTGGATTATTCATTGACACATCTGTTGGCAGATTGGCGAGCCTTGATCCATCCTTACTCTTAAAGGACTAGGCCGTTTATGGAGGCTCCTTATATACTATTACATACTTATATACTAGACGATTGCCTCACCTGTTTCACATCACCGTCATATTTCAATCCTCATTATTCGTCCTAAATTGCCCCGTCCCAACTTTTTTGGAACATGTTGCATACATCAATTGCAGTTGATTAGGTAAAACATCAAATACAAGTCAAAGTACATTTACAAATCACTCCTCTTTGTTTTTTTTTGTTTTGTTTTTGTTGTTTTTTTTTGTTTTTTTAGCATTTTCCATCCTGTCCCAACTTTTTCAGAATTGGGAGTATTTATGAGTATTTATTGGTCACCTATACGTTATACCGCAATGAAATTAATTTATTCGCATACCCCAACATACCAGAAAGTTGGGGTCAGAGAGCAGGGTCAGCCATAATGCAGCACCCATGGAGCATACGGGGTTAAGGGCCCAACAGTGGCACCTTGGCTGCACCAGGATTTGAGCCCCCGACCTTCTGATCAGTAACCCAGAGCCTTAACTGTCAAGCCACCACTGCCCCCAATAAATAACAGTTAGAAGGCAGCAATTAAATGAGCTTTTAAAGATCTTTTATAACATATTATAGACAAACATTCTTGTACCAAGTGGGAAAAGCCATTCCATAATTTGATACCCTAAATCTTACTGAAAATTGACCTCTACAAGTGAGAAATTTGGGAAAATGAAAATCTGAAGATTGATGAATTGAATAAGAATGAACCTGTGAATTTGCTTCAAAGTAAGACTTAAATTGCTCAAGAATATTCCCTTCACTTGAAACTTATAAATAAAACAAATATTTGAAAAATATTAATATCAAAAATAGTAAAAATCTGAAACATCTGAAAAAAGGAGCAGTTTAAATATGACTCTGATTGGGTTACCATCCTAACAAAATGTTTCTGAAGAGCTAACAGTTTATGGAGAGTAGTAGGAAAAATACTCACCCAGACTATATTACAATATGAAAGATAGGGATAAATTAAACTATAAGAAAGAGTAAGAAGACAATTTGTGGTAACAAGATGACTAACCCTCCTTATTATACCAATAGATTTATTTACTTTTCTGCTAACCTGGTCAATTTGTTCTCTCCATCTCAAACTCATCAACAAAAATTCCCAATAATCCTGTAGTTGACACTTGAGGTATCTCAAGAGACACAATTATAATTTTTGATAAATCCTTAAAATATATATATATATATATTTTTTACCATTTGAAAATAATAGATAGATTTTTTTTATATTCAAAGATAATTTATTTAATCTAAACCTGTAGTGTAAGCAGTTAAACAAATATTCGCATTAATGAGTTGAAATTTGAATGAGAGTGAACTAGGGTTGCGTCATCTGCAAACAATATTGGAGTAAGGATATTTGAAACATTAGACAAATCATTTATATAAATAAGAAAGAATAAGAATGGACCAGTGAGGAACCCCACAGAGTAATCTGGCTTTATTGGAATAGCAATCCTTAACACAAACAAACTGTTTTCTATTGGAGACAATTTTTCAACCATTCATTTATAGTATCATGAAAACCATATTTATACAGCTTTTGCAGTAGAATATGATGGGTAACTGTATCAAAAGCTTTTGACAGGTCTATAAAAAATACAGAAGTATCAATCAGGTGAAGCAGAGCCATATAAGTGGAGTGATTTTTCTGAAATCCATACTGATTATTGTAAATAATTTAGTCAAGTCTAGAGTTCTTTTGTATATAATTTTTTTCTAATATTTTTGAAAGACATGGCAAAATAGATATAGGTCTATAGTTATTAAAACATTGTGGATCATCTGCTTTAAACAGAGGAATAACTTTGGCTATCTTTAAATCATCTGGCACCACACCTGTTTTCAAAGACAGAGAAAAGATGTGAACAAGTGGCTGCAATAATGATTGTTTCACCTGTTTGACAAGGAATACAGAAATATTATCGTAACCAGCTCAAGATGTTTTTAATTAATCAATTATATCATTTATTTCTTGGATATCATGGGGGCTTAAAAGTAAAGATAATGGGAACATTTCTTGGTATATAATCCAATGGATTACCATGACAAGCAGAAATTTTATGAACTAATTCATAACCAATATTAACAAAAAAGTCATTCGATTTTTGAGCTATGTCAAATGGATTATTAAAAGAATTTTCACCATCAAAAAAGACAGAAGGTAATTCTGAAGTAGTCTTCTCTCTTTGCAACAAATGATTGATTTCTTTCCACATGGTTTTAATAACGTTTGAACACCTCCTAAATTTTTCACTGATATATATATATATATATATATATATATATATATATATATATATATATATATATATATATATATATATATATATATATATATATATATATATATATATATATATATATATATATATATAGGCATGTCTAATAGAATTAATATATTTGTTTCTATAAGATTTCTAAACACCATGGGTAAGAGGACTAGAACTTTTTTTAATAATTTTTTTATATGCAATATACTCATTTTGTTAGACAAGTCTAGGAAATACTGTGAGAGTATCTCGTCTACCTTCTATGTTTTGCTGTTGAAAAAATTATTTGTCAGAAAATGGCAGCTGTTCAAAACAAGTTTTGGGGCGGCTGTGGCTCAGGTGGTAGAGCGGGTTGTCCACTAATCGTAGGGTTGGCGGTTCGATTCCTGGCCCACATGACTCAACATGACAAAGTGTCCTCGGGCAAGACACTGAACCCCAAGTTGCTCCCGATGGCAAGTTAGCGCCTTGCATGGCAGCTCTGCTACCATTGGTGGGTGTGCGAATGAAACACAGTGTAAAGCGCTTTGGATAAAAGCGCTATATAAGTGTGCCATTTACCATTTTACCATTAAAGTTCAGAAAATATAACTGACAGAGCCTCTGGGTCAGTAGATAAAAGACCAATAGTATGCAATCTTATGAAGTGAACTGTTTATTTGTAATACAAACATGTGTGTGACCTAGAGAGTCGCCATTACTTCTTGCTACGGAGTCAAAACTGTGCAGACTTTAGGGACACAGGTAGATATTTACTCATCTGTAATGGCCGGATCAGTCTCTTCTAAGAAAATGAGAAGAGCTCCGCATACATTGACTGTAAATGTATAAATATTACACTTTACCTGACTGAGAGAATCCAGCATGGGTTTTATTTTTCTGCCTGCATCGCCGCCTTTTCTCCCAAAAAATCTGCTGCAGTTTGGGGGTGTAAAAGTCCAGTTTGGTCAAAAACGTTCACTCCAGATGAATTGTGGTGATCCTTCTGAACTCATCTTCGATCTGAAAGACAAGCTGAAAAGACAAAAAACTAGGGATGCACCTAAATTAAATTCTTGGCCGAAGCCGAATATAATGAAAAACTTGGCCGAAGGCCGAAGGCTGAATACCGAACACGTTTTTTCGTGTTTTTCCCATTTATTTTGCCATTTTTTTACCATTGCATAAATTAAATAGTCAAAATGTGTTTTTAACTATTTTGTGTTGCTTTTCAAAGAAAAAAAATCAATTACAAAAACTACAATTTCAAAATATTTAACACTGAACATTTTTTTTTTCATTACAGCAAGCACAGACTACCAACAAGGCACAATATAACTTTAAATAAATAAATTACTAAAATAAAAATATTTTGATGTGGTCATCTTTGAGCCTCCCTTGAATAGCCTATGTTAGGCCTATAACTGACTGCTGAAAGAATTTAACACTCTGCAGCCTACAACAAAAAAGTACATTAAAAAGTGCATTGACAAGAGTGCAGAAAATTGTTCTATTCGGTTATATACGGCTGATTATATTGGAGATATATACTGCTCGCGTCCCTGTACACCACGCAGAGTATTATAGTAGATATAGGATTTGTCTGCCTGCCCTTAAATAAATACGTCTTTACCTGCTTCCGTACTCTACTCCCTTACGTCTCGCGACGTGACAGAAACATGCTCCAGAACAGAAACAAAACAAACGCACGTGTCCATAGCTCGTGCATGCGCACACCCCCTCATCGAGGTCATGACATTCGTGCGTCTCACTCTGGTTGCTAGGCTATTTGGTCGTATCATCAAACACATCATTGTTCGGTCGAAATTTTCGGCCTTTTCACTTATTTCACTTATAATTTCGGTTGCCGAACATTCGGTGCATCCCTACAAAAAACACAACATGTATTATTTGCTGTGCTGCAACAATCATGATTACATTGTGAAACAATTCCTGGTTAACAATACTGCAAAAATTCATAAGTTATGTTATATGTTTTATAGCACTGCTGATTGAACTGTATGAAACAGCAATTTCAACATCAGGTAAAGAAACAGAGAAGGATTACCTGGGGTTCACAGAAGAGAGCAGGCCATCCATCTTTCCATGAAGTCTTGGACTGCAGGGCAATACTCGGCACTCTTTTAAACTAACACAATCTCTCTATTTGAACAGCAACCTGTTTAATGCTTACAGAAACAGCGTTAATGGTTGTGAATGTGTCAGAACAACCAGCAGGATTTGAACCACTATTTTAACAAAGTATAACATCACACAGTTTGGTTGTTCAAAACACGCAATAAGTAACTTCCAGCTTCACAAAAAATACTGGAGGACTTATTGATAAGATGCATAATGGGTAACGTTACTTACTAATTAACTATACAAATTAGCTCCTCTTCCTCCATTTCATGCCTCTCCTGTCGCTGCGTGTACCCACTATGTCCCCTGTGAATAAGAGTCCTGTTCAGAGCAGCTATAAATCAGCTGGCATCCGTTGGTCCACTCCGTACCGGTCCTGTTCTGTCGATTATGCCTGCCCCAATTCTTGGCGGTATTCCCCGCTCGTAACCTGCTCCGAAACCCCCCACCCGGCTACAGACAGCTAACGTTAATAGCACCGCTAACTAGTGGTTGCAGCTAGCAGGCCTACAGTTATTTCACCGTAAACTGGGATCGAAATTTTTACTTTTTCTTGTGCAAGTCCCTTGCCTTCCTACAGAAAGTAGTGATGTGTGTGCTACATGAATAATCATGCTTGCAAACTTTGCTAGAATGCTAGCAAACTTCGATAACAAGCTAGCCGGTTAAGCTGATGTACTGTTATCTTTTCAATAACCAAAAACATGACAATAATGAGTTAATCATGCACAGAAACATACTTACAAGGTTGCCATCCAGTAATATACTGTATGCCGTTACATAAAACAAACTAGTCGCAGTCCACTCACTCACAAGTCCTGGCTTGTTCTTAAGGAGTGCAAATTCGCCTCTGACGTCACCAACAGGGTTAACTCTCATTGACCAAGTACATTTTACTTGCTTTTAACACGTTGCGCAGATAGTGGATTATTTTAGTTTATGTTACTTAGTGCTATGATTCAAATTTATATGCAAAAATGAAGATACAAAATTATATACAAAGACTAAGTAACACATTAAATCTCACATGACATTTTGAAGTTATGACACTAGAATAAAAATTTCTTGTAGAATTTAAACACATAATCAAAGTAATATTTACAGGGCCAAAGAATCATTTTTTTCAGTGCACTCAAGGACATTCACAGAGTTGTCCTGTAGCCACTCCTTTGTTATCTTGGCTGTGTGCTTAGGGTCGTTGTCCTGTTGGAAAATGAGCCTTCGCTCTAGTCTGAGAGCCAGAGCGCTCTGGAGCAGGTTTTCACCAAGGATGTCTCTGTACATTGCTGCATCCATCTTTCCCTTGATCCTGACTAGTCTCTCAGTTCCTGCCACTGAAAAACATCCCCACAGCATGATGCTGCCACCACCATGCTTCACTGTAGGGATGGTATTGGCCAGTTGATGACTGGTGCCTGGTTTCCTCCAGACATGACGCTTGCCATTCAGGCCAAATAGTTCAATCTTTCTTTCATCATGGTCTGAGAGTCCTTCAGGTGCCTTTTGGCAAACTCCAGGCGGGCTGTCATGTGCCTTTTACTGAGGAGTGGCTTCTGTCTGGCCACTCTACCATACAGGCCTGATTGGTGGAATGCTACAGAGATGGTTGTTATTCTGGAAGGTTCTCCTCTCTCCATAGAGAGAGCTGCGCTGGAGCTCTGTCAGAGTGACCATCGGGTTTTGGGTCACCTCCCTGACTAAGGCCCTTCTCCTCTGATCGCTCAGCTCTAGGAAGAGTCCTGGTGGTTCCAAACTTCTTCCATTTATGGATGATGGAGGCCACTGTGCTCATTGGGACCTTCAATGCTGCAGAAATGTTTCTGTACCCTTCCCCAGATCAGAGCCTCGATACAATCCTGTCTCGGAGGTTTACAGACAATTCCTTGGACTTCCTGGTTTGGTTTGTGCTCTGACATGCATTGTTAACTGTGGGACCTTATGTAGACAGGTATGTGCCTTTCCAAGGGGGGGTACACCCTGGGCAAGGTGCCAGTCCATTGCAGGGCACAATCACACACACTCTCGACACGCCAATCAGCCTACCATGCATGTCTTCGGACTGGGGGAGGAAACCGGAGTACCCGGAGGAAACCCCCGCAGCACGGGGAAAACATGCAAACTCCACACACACAGGGCCAGGGAATCGAACCCCCGACCCTGGCGGTGTGAGGCAAACGTGCTAACCACTAAGCCACCATGGCAAGGTGGAGAAAATATCTAAACAAACTGAGCATATACTACTATGAAAAGGTTTTAAAGGATATGTCTGAGTTTATTTTATTTTATTTTATATTATTTATATAAGACAATTGTCAGGGAAGAGACCTGCACATGCTGGGATCTTAATTGATAATAGCAGATGCAGGTGAGTAATAGCAAACGTGGATGATAACAGCAGAATATGACAGCAATGGTGATAGTAAAAATGGTAAACAATTGATAAGTGCAAACACAGGTACGTATACCAAACTGGAGATGATGATGATCCACAAGAAAGATGAGGAAGGATTGCTATAGAAGGGCAGTGCAGTCTGAGCCATCCTTCTTGAGACTAGATAAAGAGGTGAGTGTGAGGCGATTATTTTTTTTGTTTTTGATGAACAGCATAATTGATGGCAGGTGTATACGGTTACTAATCCAGAGAGAGGGAGCAAAACTGGGAGGAAGTTGAGTTTCTGATGGAAGCATGACAAGAATTACATGGGTTACATAAATCCAGTTAGTCCAGAATGCAGCTGCTAGAGTCCTAACTAGAACTAGAAGGTACGACCATATCACACCGATATTATCAATACTGCATTGGCTCCCAGTAAAATCTCGCATTAACTATAAAATACTTTTATTAACCTATAAAGCACTAAATGGTCTCGCGCCACAATATCTAAGCGACCTTTTGGTTTTATATAATCCGCCACGCCTACTTAGATCAAAAGATGCAGGCTATTTGACGGTACCTCGAATAGTGAAGGCTACAGCAGGGGGAAGAGCTTTCTCTTATAGAGCCCCACAGTTATGGAACAGTCTTCCTATTAGTGTTTGGGACTCAGACACAGTCTCAGTGTTTAAGTCTAGGCTTAAAACGTATTTGTTTACTCAAGCCTACCCTGACTAGATTCTGTTCTACTACGTCGCAGTCATAATTATCTTTTTTCTCCCTCTCTCCTTTCGCCGAGCCCCACATGAATTTATGGAGATACTAGAGATCCAGATCCTTTCTGCCTCTGGATGGAGCTCAAATCTTCTCTAATTCCAGACTGCTGGGACTACGGCTGCTCCTAAGGCCATACAGACTTCATATAAATCCATAATGAACTTTTTCACACTATCTGTTGTTACCCAGATGAGGATGGGTTCCCTTCTGAGTCGGGTTCCTCTCAAGGTTTCTTCCTCTTAAAACATCTTAGGGAGTTTTTCCTTGCCACCGTCGCCACTCAGTGGCTTGCTCAGTTGGGATAAATTCGCACCTTTAATATCTGTATACCATGTTGATATTTCTGTAAAGCTGCTTTGAGACAATGTCTATTGTAAAAAGCGCTATACAAATAAAATTGAATTGAATTGAATTGAATATAAGCCAAAAGACCATTTTTGTTATCTCCTGACCAGTGTGCCAAAACTTTGCAGGTCACCTCAGTGCCTAATGCTGATGACACATAGCAAGTTTCGTCACAATTCCTCAAAGTGTTGCAGAGATACAGCCTGAAGTTCAATTTTGTGCGTTCTTCAAATTTGTTGAAGCGCCATGAGAAAACGGTATGGTTTATCAAAATTCTGTGAATAACTTTTTTCATGAGTGCATCTAGATGATGCAGGCCAATTTTTGTGCAAATTGGGCAAACGGTGCAGAAGTTCGAAAAAGTAGGTTTTCTAAACATTTAAAAATAGTGGACAGGAAGTTTGCTTGACCATGACATAACTGGTGGTATTGTTATTGGCATGAACCATGGAATCTATCTAGACCACTGTCATGACAGTAGGCAAAAGAAATCAATAGCATTTTTAGAAATAGCATTAGAATTTCTTACCACAAGGTGGCGCTGTCCAAAAACTTTTTGAATCCCTTCAGATCATCATGCCAAAGACACATTCCGAGTTTCATAATGAGACACCAAGTTGTTCATAAAATACAGCATTTTATGAATAAATTCAAAATGGCCGACATCCAAAATGGCTGACAGGAATTTTTCATATCATTGGACTTAGTAGGGCCAACTGAATCTGATGATTTTATGACAAACTGTTCAGAAGTTATAAGCAAAAAAAATAGCTTTTTTTTCATATCTCGTGACCACTAGGTGGCACTGTTCCAAAACTACATCTTAATGCTGATGGCAAAGTTTCCAAGTTTCATCCCAATGCCTCAAAGCGTTATGGAGACGTCATGTCCATATTCGCGTGCTCGCTGTCAAATTCATTGAAGAGCCATTCAAAAACGGTATAGTTTATTGAAATTCAGTGAACATATTTTTGTCATGGAATTCTGACAAATGGTGCAGGACTAGTTACGCACCGAACAAAAGTGGAAGGATAATAATAATTATAACTATACCGGTACATCTTTTGAAGAAAATTTGAGCATCATGCGAGCATGTGTTAGCATCATGCTAGCATGTTTTAGCACGTTTTAGCATCATGCTAGCATGTTTTAGCATCATACTAGCACGTTTTAGCATCATGCCAGCACGTTTTAGCATCATGATAGCATGTTTTAGCATCATACTAGCATGTCTAAGCATGTCTTAGCATCATGCTAGCATGTCTAAGCACGTCTTAGCATCATGCTAGCATGTTTTAGCACATGTTAGCATCATGCTAGCACATGTTAGCATCATGCTAACACGTTTAAGCATCATGCTAGCACTTTTAAGCATCATGCTAGCACTTTTAAGCATCATGCTAGCACATTTTACCGCGTGTTAGCATCATGCTAGCATGTTTTAGCACGTTTTAGCATCATGCTAGCACTTTTAAGCATCATACTAGCACTTTTAGCATCATGCTAGCACGTTTTAGCACATGTAAGCGTCATGCTAGCACATTTTAGCATCATGCTAGCACGTTTTAGCACTATACTGGCCGTGTAAGGTGCCAATACTTTTAAAGCTGGACAAATAGGGCACCAATACTTTTGAGCGCCGGACGCGTAGGGCGCCAATACTTTTGAGAGCCGGACGCATAGGGCGCCAATACATTCGAGAGCCAAAAGCGTAGGGCGCCAATACTTTCGAGTGCCGGACGCTAAGGGCGCCAATACTTTCGAGAGCCAGCCATGCAGGGTGTCAATAATTTTGAGCACCGAACAGATCGTGTGCCAATACATTTTAGAGCCGAATGTGTACGGAGGAAAAACTTTTAGAGCTTTCTCTTTAGGGGGCCAATATTTTCCAAACTCAATTCAAGTCTATGGGAAATTTTCTGACTTTGAGCTTCCGTATCGGGAATTCCGGCATTCCGATCACTTATAAAAGTCATAGCACACCTCTCCTCAATAAGCCGATTGATTTGACACCTCACCCGTCGATCTCTGACAAACGGGGGACTAGTTACGTGCCAAAAAAAAAAGTGGAAGAAGAATAATAATTATAATTAGAATTATAATAAGTATACCGAATAACAACAGTAGTGCTTTTCAAGCACCACTAATAATAATAATAATAAGTATGCAAGAGAACAATAGTAGTGCTTTTCACGCACCACTAATACGTATGCCGAATAACAATAGTAGTGCTTTTCAAGCACCACTAATAAGTATGCAAGAGAACAATAGTAGTGCTTTTCAAGCACCACTAATTATAATAAGTATGTGTAACCCAGCCAAGGTTATACAATTATAGAATTATTCTGGAAATTATTTAATTTGACATGTAGGGCAATTATTATGATTATTATTATTCTTTCTTATTGTATTTTGGTTTATTTGTATTTTTTGTTATTATGGTCTTGATGCTGTTGATTGAGATTTGAGCCAATAGGAAGGCAAGGGGGAGCATATATACTGTATATCCCAGTATATACTGCTGCATAATCTTTTTATTTTGTGTAGCATTATTTTGTGTAGATTTTTGTGTTATCTATTTTGATTTTTTTTTTTTTTAACTTGTAATGTAGCATGTTTAGCTAGCTGGCTACTTTCTGCATAGCAATGTTGTTGGAGATAATTGATATGTTTACCTGTCCTAGAAATATTGATAGCACAGAAATTACTTTTGTATTGTATGTACTTTAATTCATATTTGAAGAGAGACATGTTTTGTAAAGGCACGATTCAGTCAAAGTGGTTGGCTGCCTCATGGCATTTTAGTTAACTGAATCTTGGAATGGTGGCGCTCATGTGCTAAGAAAGAACACAAAGAGATATGCGCCATTTTATTTTTCTACTTCATTGTGACTGATGTTTGCGACACATCATACTAAGAATTGTATGGTATTTTATGCTTGTTCAGGGTAATGCAATTAATACCCATTGCAGTTCTTTATACTTCATGGTTATTACTCAGATTATGGCTAAATGTATTTGTGAAATTGAAATGGGTACTAAACAGTTGTACAACATTTAGGAATATAGTCTTTACAACATGATTAGGCTTAATGATTAATAATCTATTTTTTTGTGAATAATCCTATGCTGATGTTTTTAGTTCTTTAAGAAGAACAGTGTAATGACCAGTATAGTGTTGAGATTAATAGAATGTAAGCAATGTCCTGTTTCTTTTAATAAGTGAACAGGCCAGGTTTTTTGTGTGGATGAACAGTCTACTGCAGAGGATTGACACCAGACAGAGGAGACACCAGCAAAGTTCCTGGAACCCCTCTTCCTTGAAATACTTGATCAAGATTTCCCTAATCAAGGAATGGCGAGCCACCCAAGCAATTGCATGCAGAATATTTGAACACCTCCCTCAGATACCTGCCTATGCGGCAGGACTGATACAACTTGTGGGTAGGATTTGAAACAGAAAGAATCCTTTTGTAACAAAACCAGAAAACTGTAAATCCATTTATTTCTTTTAATTCAGTTCCATTTTATTGCGACTCTGTATTTTATTTTAATCAATCTTCATAAGTAAAGCCGGCAAGTTAACTGTACCTACCTTGTCCACTGGTCTCAATCCATTTGTTTATTTATCAATACACCTCCCTCCGAATCTAGTACTGGTCATATTATATATTTTATATATATATATATATATAAAATATATAATATGACCAGTACTAGATTCGGAGGGAGGTGTATTGATAAATAAACAAATGGATTGAGACCAGTGGACAAGGTAGGTACAGTTAACTTGCCGGCTTTACTTATGAAGATTAATATATATATATATTATATATATATATATATATATATATATATATATATATATATATATATATATATATATATATAAATAAAAAATGTATGGTTAACTGGTATCATGCCTGTTACATAAAAAAAATGGCGAGCCCAGCCAGGAGGTGTGTGGCATAAATTTGCATATTCATAATCTTTAAATTATTAAATTAATCAAACTTCAATCAAATTTAGACATTTGTGAGACCAGGTTAGAGTGCTAGATTGATGTCTGGCAGAGTAAATATAGATGTGAATAGGTATTCAGGTAATTGTTTACGCTTGTCCAACAATTCTGAGGTGAAATGGAGATTGTACAGTTAAAGGGTGTAAAGGTGCCCAATTCTTTGATAATAAGTGGGCTTACCAACCCTACAGAAGATGAGCTCTATGATGTCTTGAAAGGTCATGGTCCACAGCGAGGGTAATTCCCATTTCCAACCCTCACTCTGAATTTCATGAGCAGACAATAGTTGAGTATGAGTATGGGTTAGCCATTGAATCAATAGGTAACCAATTACCTTTTAGACATCAAAATTCAGAGAACCCATTCATTACTTACCACATTAAAGCCCTGAGTAGTGTGTACTCTTCCCAAATGAGTACTGACGCCACAACTTCTTACCTTAGTGTACTGAGGGGGATTGCTAAACAAAGTGGAAGGTCTTTCAAAAAAGTGTTGCAGGAGGAACTTTACCAAATTTCAAAATCACTGAGCCTTGCTGCTGAAGAAGAGGTGACAGCAAATGACAATGATGAGGAAAGTGGAAGTGAAGATGTGGGGCACAGCCCAGTGGAAACACACAGTGATCTGAAGGTGAGAGACATTGATAAACGTATCTCTCATACAAGCCCTGTTGTCACATCTAAGCCAGCCATGCCAACTAGAAACAAGCCATTGCAGCACAGTGTTAAAACTCCATTCAAAATAAGCCCCATAGATGTCAATCCCACTGAGGTTCAGAGGGTCATTGTGGAACACATAGTGAAAAGTGAGGGAACTACAGCACAAGCTTATGTATCATCGAAGCTCCCCAGCTGCCGACATCATCAAACATCAGACATTATCATTGAGCTACTAGATTCAGCTTTTGGCATAGTTGAAGACGGAGATGAAATGTTTGCGAAGTTTATGAATACTCTCCAGAATGCAGGTGAGAAACCTTCCAACTATCTCCATAGGATGCAATCGACATTGAGCAAGGCTGTCCGTAGAGGTGGGGTTACTCAATCTGAGACAGATCGTCACCTTCTTAGGCAGTTTTGCTGAGGCTGCTGGGATGATGTGCTTATTACTGACCTTGGTCTTCAGAAAAAGAAAGAGAACCCACCTACCTTCAAAGAATTGTTGCTCTTGCTCTGCACAGAGGAGGACAAACATGCCATAAAGTTAATGCGCATGAAACAACATCTAGGGCCTTCAAAGCAGAAAGAGCAGCCCAGCACCCATTCCGCCCATGCTTACTACCAAGATGTTGGTATTGTAGGTGTGCAGCGACCAACCAAAGATGAACTGTCTCCAGAAACTGCAGACTTGAGGAGGCAAATTGCTGAGCTTAAGCTCCAACTGGCAACCCTCATGTCTGCAAAACAGAAGAGAGCCAAACCAGTTAAAGCTAATTCAATCTGCAAGAACACTCCTCAGTCTACATCACCAGAGCCAGTTATTACTTCGCGACAAGATTCAGACCCAACCCATAAATCTAAGCCCAGACCATGGTACTGCTTTCAGTGTGGGGAAGATGGGCATATTGCCGCTTCTTGTAGTAATGCCTCAAATGCCCCCATAGTGGAAAGTAAAAGAAAAGAGTTAAAGGAAAAGCAGCACCAATGGGAGTCTCAGAACAAATCAACTGACCCTGACTCTTTAAAAAGCCTAAGTGTTCCTGTTGCGGGACAAACAGGAACTTGTGAAACTCAAAGACGTCCCAAAAAGCGACATCAAGCAGTAGTGCATTCTCACTCCACTGAATGCTCAAATACCATATCCAAGAGGCTGGCGGGCACAAAGTGTACAGCGCGGGTGAGAATAGCTGAGAACAATTGTAGTTGTCTTTTAGACACTGGATCACAAGTGACCACCATTCCCTGGTCGTGTTATGAAGCTGTCTTGTACACACAACCTATCAAACCCTTGAGCCCCTTGCTTGAAGTTAGTGGAGTGAATGGACAGCCTGTACCCTACAAGGGATACATTGAAGTTTCCATTACTTTCCCAAAGGAATTTGTTGGTACTAAAATTGAAGTGACGACTTTAGCCTTGGTCGTTCCTGATCTTCGTGCTGATTGTCAATCCCAAGTCCTAATAGGCACGAATAACCTTGATGCACTTTACGAAGAATACTCCAACCTGGAGGCACTTAAGCATTGTCCTTCCCACAATGGGTACAGAGCTATGTTGAACATCCTTGAGATAAGGCATAAGCAGAACACGGGTGGTCCTCTGGGCTTAGTGAAACTACATGGCAAGGAGCCTATGGTTGTTCCAGCTGGTCAGAGAATTACCCTTACTGGGTCGGTCATTCGTTGACCCACTAACACTGAAAAGAGTGTGATCTTGGAGCCACCATCTGTGTCCTCCCTGCCAGGTGGCATCTTCCTGCCCAGTTATTTGCTCCACCTTCCAGCTAGACCGCCTTACCGGCTACCTGTTTCACTGAACACTGAAACTGACCATGACGTTATCATTCCACCTAATTGCATTATTGCTGAGTTAAATGCAGTATATAGAGTCATCCCTCAGGAATGTGAAGAAAGCTCTGTAGATTGTCATGGCGAGTCAGAATCAACTCAGAAATCCAAACTTAGCTTTGATTTTGGTGACTCCCCATTATCTCCAGAGTGGAAGGAGAAAATTGTTAGGAAGCTGAATGCGATGCCTGAGGTGTTTGCAAGGCATGATCTTGATTTTGGTCGGACATCCAAAGTGAAACATCGTATTAGGCTTTCTGAGGTGGTTTTCAGTCCTTGATTTGAAGTCTGGGTACTACCAAATAGAGATGGAGGAGTGCGACAAGTACAAGACTGCATTTGTGTGCCCCCTTGGATTCTGGGAATTCAATAGAATGCCTCAGGGGATCACTAATGCACCAAGCACCTTCCAGAGATTAATGGAGAGGTGCATGGGAGATCTGAATCAGAAAGAGGTGTTAGTCTTTTTAGATGACCTCATCATATTCTCTCGTACTCCAGAAGAACATGAAAGGCGCCTGATGAGAGTTTTACAGCATTTGAAAGAGTATGGCCTAAAGCTGTCAGCTGAGAAATTTAAAATTTTTCCAGACATCAGTTCGCTATTTGGGCCATATTGTCTCTCTGTACGGTGTTGAAACGGATCCTGAGAAGATTAAAGCCCTTAAAACCTGGCCTTACCCCAAGAATCTCAAAGAACTTAGGTCATTCCTTGGCTTCTCAGGATACTATCGTAGATTCATTAAGGATTACTCAAAGATCATTAAACCCTTGAATGACCTTACAGCTGGATATCCTCTGCTTCGCAAGGGGGCAAAGAGGACACACACTGATGTACAGTATCTGAATTCTCAAACTCCTTTTGCTGATCGTTGGACGCCAGCATGTGAAGTAGCTTTCAACACCATCATTGAGAAACTTACTACCGCTCCTGTTCTTGGGTTTGCAGATCCGACACAGCCTTACATCCTGCACACGGACGCAAGTACAACAGGCCTTGGAGCGGCTTTATATCAAGTGCAGGACGGAGAGAAGAGAGCCATTGCTTTTGCGAGTAGAGGGCTGTCCTGTAGTGAAGCTAAATATCCAGCCCATAAACTGGAATTCCTTGCCTTAAAATGGGCAGTAACAAATTTTTTTGATTACTTGTATGGGAATTCTTTTACAGTCATCACTGACAGCAATCCACTCACTTATATCTTAACATCCGCAAAACTAGATGCCACCAGTTACAGATGGTTGTCTGCTTTGTCTACATTCTCATTCAGCCTTCAGTATAGGGAGGGAAAACAAAATCAGGATGCTGATGCATTATCACTGCATATAAAGCAGTTCACATTTAAGCATTTTGGCAAAGATGAGACGGCAAATGTAAGTCATGCCATTGTCCAGGCAGTATGTGAAAGGCATTTAATCCAAGGAAGCTGTGAGTTACCAATAGCTCTAGTGGAGTCTCTATCCATCCACCCAGATGCAGTTCCAGACATTTCTGGTCAAGAGGAATTGCCAGACGGATGCCTAACCATTCCCCTGTACATGAAGACTTGAATCGTGAGCAGAGGTTAGACTCAGCCATTCGCGAAGTGATTGTCCACTTGGAGACGGGTGAGGAGCCATGCCCATCTGTTAGCATGGAACTCCCTGAACTACCATTACTAATAAGAGAGTGGAATAGACTGGAATTGCGAGACAGACTCTTGTTCAGAAGACGCCAAGACAATGAACATCCCACATTCCCAGCTGATGTTACCTGAGAGGTTACGCCCTGTGGTGTTGGAGAGTCTACATGACCGTATGGGACACATGGGTGTTGAACGAACCATTGATCTTGTACGTTCCAGGTTCTATTGGCCTAAGATGGCAGTAGATGTTGAAAAAAAAGTGAAGACTTGTAATAGATGTGTTCGACAGAAGGCTTTACCTGAGAAATCTGCACCTCTGGTCAACATCAAGGTTACCAGGCCCCTAGAGCTTGTTTGTATGAATTTCCTGTCCATTGAACTTGATCGAAGCAACACAAAAGATGTCCTCGTCATTACGGACCACTTCACAAAATATGCAGTGGCCATACCAACAGCAAATCAGAAGGCTCGCACTGTTGCTAAATGCCTGTGGGATAACTTTACCGTTCATTACGTTCGTTCAAACTTATACTTATTATAATTAGTGGTGCTTGAAAAGCACAACCATTGTTATTCGGCATACTTATTAGTGGTGCTTGAAAAGCACTACTATTGTTCTTGTGCGTACTTAATAATAATAATAATAATAATAATAATAATAAGTACGCACAAGAACAATAGTAGTTTTTTTTTTTTTTTTAGATGTGTTAAATGGCATAGAACACAGCACATTTTGTGTCACACCACCCAATTTGTAGGTCAGCAAAAATATTGGAACACGTGACTGACAGGTGATTCTTGCTACCCAGGTGTGTCCTATTTGATTGATTGTTTAAACAATAAATAGCTCTAAACATCTACTCTTGGTTTTAGCCTTCAGTTTCACCTGTGAAGACTTCATTTGTTGTAAAAAGGATAAGTCAACATGAAGATCAGAGAGCTGTCTATAGGAAAAAAAGCAAGCCATTGTGAAGCTGAGAAAAGACGGAAAATCAGTCAGAGGCATAGCACAAAAACTGGGCACAGCCAGTACAACAATTTGGAATGTCCTGTAAAAGAAATAAACCACTGGTGTACTGAGTAATGGACACCGAATGGGTCGGCCAAGTAAAACAACAGCTGATGACAGAAACATTGTGAGAGCTCTGAAAAAAAAAACCCCAAAACAACAGTCAGTTACATCAACATCCTCCACAGGGCAGGGGTGAATGCATCACAATCCACTGTTCAAAGAAGACTTTGAAAGCAGAAATATAGAGGGCATATCACAGGATGCAAACCACTCATCAGTAGTAAGAATTGGAAAGTCAGGTTGGAAAGAATTGGAAAGCCAGTTTGGAAACAAATACAGACATGAGCCATAAAAGCTCTGGAACCAAGATTAACTTCTACTATAGTGATGGAAAGGCCAAAGTGTGGAGAAAGGATCTGCTCATGAGCCAAAACATACAAGCTCATCTGTGAAACATGGTGGAGGCAGTGTATGAGATTGGCTGCATGTGGAACAGGCTCACAAATCTTTATTGATGATGTAACACATGCTGGTAGCAGCAGAATTCATTCAGAAGTTTAGAGGAACATTGTCTTCCCATTTATAGAGAAATGCAAATTAATTAATCGGGAGTAACTTTTTTATGCCGCAAGACATTGATCCAAAACACACTGCCAGCTCAACAAAGGACTTTATCAGGGTGGAAAAGTGAAAGGTTTTAGACTGGCCAAATCAATCACCAGACCTTAACCCGACTGAACAGCATTTCACGTCCTAAAGATGAGACTGAAGGGAGAAACCACCCCAAAACAAACAAAAGCTGAAAGAAGCTGCAGTAAAAGCTTCACAAAAAAAAAGACAACAATTTGGTGATGTCAGTGCTTAACACTTGATGCAGTTATTGCAAGTAAGGGATGTACAACCAAATATTAAGTGTTATTTACCTTAATTTACTTGAAGCCTCATCTGTTCCTATACTCTTGGTTGTCTAAAAATTGGGTGGTATTTTTCAAAAGGTTCTGTTTTAAATTGTTTAACACATCTAGATGTAAATACCAGGAAATAAAAGCTGAAATTCTAAACTCTCTTCTCATATGCATCTTTTGATCTCAAATCCTTTAGTCTACAACAAAAACAAATGATTTTATCTTGCTGTTTTTCTAAAATTCAGCTAAAGAAAATGCAAATTATCGCACATTGCTACATGGCATCATGTGCATTATCTTAAGGGAGCCTGGCTTGTGATGATGGAGCAGTTGAATGATCTCCCTAAGATATTGCTTTGAGGAGAGTTGTATTTGTGGTATTGGAGCAATTGCACATCGTCCTCATAAGACCAAATTTAAAATTTGCATAAAAATATTTAGCTGGAAAACCAGTAATATTAACTGCCTGCCTGATTATATATCATAAGAAGTTCCTTTCCTCTATTTGTGAAAAGGTTTCCACAAAATATCTAATATTAATAACAACCTGGAATCTCAAACATACTTGATGGTAAAATAAGCTATTTTTGAGGTGGTTAATTTGACCCTAATGGACATGTGAACCAGGAGTCCAAATTGAAGTGGAAATACATAGTTACCATAACTTTTGAATAAGGACAAGTACATAAAAAATGTCAATAAAATGTGGAAGGCTAGAATAAATAATGAGACAGTTAAAGCTTTGACTTGTCTGTGGATAAATTCCAGCATGCATGCAGATTCATCCTGATAAGCAAGGTTGAAGTTGTAGTAGGTCGCAAATAATGCTACCAGGCCCTCAACAAATGCCTCCTAACATGGGCCCAGGACAACTTACCTTTCCATTGACAACATCCACATGTATGGTGTCAGTGATTCACCTATAATAAAAAAAAATTGGAAAAGCAAATTTAGATTAATTGCCCTGCGATGGACTGGCACCCTGTCCAGGGTGTACCCCGCTTTGTGCCCGATGCTCCCTGGGATAAGCTCCAGGTTCCCTGTGACCCTGAAAAGGAGTAAGCGGTAGAAGATGGATGGATGGATTTAGATTAATAAGTGCTGCAAAAGTATTGTTCATGGAGAGCTCATGTTAACTAATAGTATTAATGTTAACAAATACAACCTTATTAAATGCAAATAAAACTTTGTGTTACCAATATTTGTCATATTGAATATTACTGTTACTTAATTACGGACAGAGAGAAAGATTGTGAGACACTGACAGTAATGGGGCACAGAGAGAGATAGAGTTAACTATGACAGGAATTTAGGAGTGAGAATAGAATTCTAAAAACAACATACAAAAATAGATTTAAACAGATTGTAAAAGTGAACAAAAAAAGTAGGGGACAAAGAGGTGTGGATATACAGAACTAGAAAGAAAGGGATGTGTGTGTAATGGACACATTGAGACCTACAGAGTAAAACAAATTGCCTTGCATGATCAATCTGGGTGAATCTGGTAATCCATATTTTTCCATATCTGCTGCACTTGCTGCTAACTAAAAAAAATCTTAATTTTGCATTCATCCATAAAATCACGAAAAACAGGCTTATTAACTACTAACAGTTAAACCTGTGAGGCATCAGAGAGGACTTGATGTGATGAGCATTGGGGGGTTGAGCAGCTGGCGTGTTCTAACACAAATAACCAATAGAAAAGTGACATTTGAACATGGAACACAACTATATATTTAGTATTAGTGACAATGACATTTCAGTTAGGCTATTTTCCTGTCTACTTGAAAAGCAAATATTGAAATTGAAATACCTTCACATTTCCATGCATTTAATAATTGGTGATATTGGAGGTATTCCATGAGGTCTTCGTCCTTCACAAGGGGGAAGTAAGATTTTGTTTCAACACCAATAGCAGTAAGTCCATGGATCTTTTGACGTGTTTCATCAGAGAGACCAGGTAATGAGGAGCAGATGGCAAGTTTTATCTCCTCTAAATTGGACATACCTTAAGAAGACGGAAAGGAGTGGTGTAAAACATTCAGTCAAGCCACATGTTTTGTACTGCTGGAGAGGGTAATAATCTAATAGCTCATCTTGAAAAACACAAATCTTGGGTCCTCATCTGTTGTCCAGTACACCCCCAAATCCACTAACTGCAGAGCATTCTGTTTCTCAGACACAAAATAAACCATGGAATTCTGGTGAACAAGAATTAGTTTAATTTTGCCAACCTCCAAGCCCTAATCATTATTGGCCAGAAGAACAACCATGCCTTTCCTGTACTTTGTTCCATAAGAAAGTGATTTCAGTAGCTACTAAAGTATTCTCTGGCTGAAAATCAAAATGAGCAATTGATTCCTTGATCACTTCATTATAATCATCAGAATAAAATTCAGAGCCCTTCTCAAATTGTACAGAAAGCTGAAATAGGTTTCCAAGCACTTAAATAGGCCCAGAGAAGCTAGTGCCTTTCTGCAAGTGTTTAAGTTTTTTTGAAGTTCTGCAATTTTCTAGCGCTTCGCTTGAAACCACATAGTATTAGCACATTTATAGAAGGGATTTATTTATAATCATACTATCCAGTATCACCCAGATGAGGATGGGTTCCCCTTTGAGTCTGGTTCATCTAAGGGAGCTTTTCCTTGCAATCATCGTGTCTGGCTTGCTCATTAGGGATACATTCATACTTTTAAAATCAATATCCTGAATTTATATATGTCTGTAAAGTTGCTTTGGGACAATGTCCAATGTTAAAAGCGATATACAAATAAAACTTAATGGAATTGAATAATCCATAAGTGAATGAGTGGTCCAAATTTTGTTATAAGTTCTGGGTAATGGCACAAGTAGTGATGTTTAGGCTTGAGAGGCTCAGAAGGGAAAGTCACATACCCAAAATAAATGTACTCATTAATGAGCATTTTCAGATAAGCAACCTGATCTACCAGAATCTCTGGTGCACAAATTAGGTCTACTACATGTCTGAGGAGTAGAACAAGCTGCCACACTGCTGATTCTGGATTCTTAATCCTGTGTCCGATTAAGTTCTGTGAAAGTGAAGCATTTCTCTTGGCTTACTAAGAAATCTATGTACAGCTTAAGATCATAAGCCACAATGCCCTCAATGAGGTCATGGCCAAGTCATGGGGGCAAGCCAGGCTGACAAACATGAAAAGATTTGCTGAATGAAAGGAGAGTTAAATCTACTATATCATCACCACTGGCAGTAAGTTGTTTTTCTTGAAAAGGTTTCATGAGGACAAGGTTTCTTTTACAAAAAAAGGTTTCACACAGGCTTGTGTGTCTTGACCTTGGCTCCCTTATTAGGCCTCAACGAGCATCTGTCTGTCTCTATCGGTTGTCCCCACTGATATCTACCTCCTTTCCCGAGGCCCTCTCCTAACTCCCTAATTTGTATCTGCCTCAAAGTTATTTACTCACGCATGCGAATATCTACTGCCAATTTTTATTGCTGTGGAGACAGTAGCCAGCTAATACAGAACAATTGTTGTACACTGAAACACACAGTTCATTCAACTCAAATCCACTCAGAATATAACTTGATCAAACATTGTTCTATGGATTTAGATTATGCTTCTAACTGTTGATTATACATATAGATTATGTTTTTTAACCAATATTGATTATACGATAATGCTCAAGTAATAATTCTAAATGTTGGTTACATATTGAATTCACTTCATTAACATATCCAAATGTCAGTTACACATATTGTTTGCACTTCATAGATATTTTCCATATATTCTCCCCCTCTGGGGCTTACTAAGCCCCACCTAGCTTGAGAGAGTAATCTCACAATCCAGTTCCTTCATTTACACTAACTAGTGATCAATGTATGACCACATCAGCCATCTACCAATGACCAAATCCTGAAACCACTCTCTCTGGAGATCAGAAACAAACATCTCCTCTCCCATTAACTAAAAAGGAGTAAAAGATTCTGTCTCCCTTTCCCTAATCACAGAAATCAAGACATTGTCAGCGTGAGCATGCGTTTGGTTCAGCACTTGCCCGTGGTTGTCATCGTCATGTAGAATACACAGTTGATTAAGCACATATAGCTTATACAAGTATAGACATGAATACAAAACAATTTTCTCAGTTCGATTACAATGATAAATCAGACAGTGATCACCCTGTCTCTTAATCACACTTGATTATATTGTAACAGAAAATTAAGAAATTCAAACAATAGAAAAATGGAAAAATGCAAAAATAAAAAATTTTTTAAAAAATCCATCACATCCTTTTTCAGAGAATGTATTAGCAATGTTTGCCTTCGACCCAGATACTTTGCGTATCGCGGGGGCCACCCTTGGGGAGAGGTCAAGCTAGTACTTACGCCCAGGGCATGGTTCATCATACTTCTTCGTCCTCACTTGAGGAACTGGAATCTGTTCCATCCTGTTGCAGCCGATCAGAGATCCAATCTGGCTCACTGATTGTCTCATTCAGTTCTAATTCAGTACTGTTTTGGAGACTAGTCAAGGGCTGAAAAGTCAATTGTGGAAAGGCTGTCCTGGAAGCGACGTCTGCTTGGGCCTCTTTCTCCTTCAGCGGGTGTATCAGGCTCGTCAGAACCGCTCTCAGCAGCAGGAGCCCTTCTTTCCTCCTGCTCTGTTGGTTCGACCCCTGACAGAAATTCTTTGCCATCGCCTGAGACTGCCATTCTCCCTTATCTTCATTTAGACGCTCTCTCACGTTTTGGCTTGTTCTTTCTTCTGCAATGTCAACCACTGGATCATCCCCTTCGATCAGCTGATCCTCCTTTCTCCTAGGTCTTAATCTAGGTGCTCACTTTGTACGGCCTTTCCCTTCTGGGATGGAACACCCCTAGGTACACCTGTTCTCCAGGAGTCACAGGACAAGGAACTTCTGTCTCCTCTCTCAGTCCCCAGCTCTGGTCCTGTGAATAGATAGCTTCATACATAGCAGTTAGTTATTGCATATATGCTCTTAGTTCCATCTGTAATTACTTCAGCGGCAGCGGTTCTTCATAAGGACCTTTCAGATATGACACAGACATGGGTCGACCCGTTAGCATTTCATGCGGTTAGATGCATATTTCTGTTAGTCTGCATGCGATAGGTCATTAGTGCAAGAGGTAGAGCATCTACCGAAACAAGTTTAGTGTCAGCAAAAATTGTGTTAAGCTTAGCCTTAAAGGTACCACTTACCTTTTCCACTATTCCCTGTGACTGAGGGTGATAAACATCAAAATTTTAATTTATTCTGTAGGGATTTCAGCCAGCGGTGGGCGGAGCACAGACACACAGGATGCTGTTTCAAGGTTATGGGAGATTTATTGAAGGCAATTGGTGAGCAGGGGTGTGCGTGTGTGGGTGTGTGTGTGTGTGGGTTGAAGGGCGATCGGGCGGTAAAGGGTCTCAGCCGTCGACGGTTACAGCCAAGGGGGCGGGGCGGAGCCGTCACTCGCGTCGGAGTCACCTGAAACCCGAAAAAACACAACAGCGGTTAGCAAACAGGCACGCGTCGGCAAAACTGCATAAAACACGCCAGAGAGCTGCGCACATGCTCGGAGATACTTCTGTCCCTCTGCGAGTGGAATATCGCCCTTTTATACTCTCCCCTCGCTTGATGGATGGTGGAATTCTTCCGTACGGTGCACCATTCACGAGCTGTGGGTGTGTCGGCGGCCCCGCCCCGCCACCACGTGCTCTCTGGATGTCCAAAACATTTGGTGGCGCTGAAGCGGAACTGTCTGTTCTATGCCACTGCGGCAGTCGCACGAGGAGCGATCTTTGTTTCCTGTGCGCCGGCTACCGGCCTGGCGCCACAATTCACAGTTACTGTAACACTGTTTTTTAAACGAACGCTGAGCCATTGTCAGAGCTAATCTGAGATGGTATGCCAAATCTAGGAATTACCTCTCTGGTTAAAAATTTAATCACTGTTCCAGCAGTTTAGTCAGTTGATGGCATTGCCTCCCTACATCTGCTAAACCTGTCTATCACCAAGTGCTTAAACGGCCCTTCTGGCATTTATATTAGCCCTATTGATACTGATTTCCCCTTTCTGACATTGTTTTGAGCATAAATTTCACACTCAGATTATTCACCATTGCCTGTAAATTAAAAAAAATATATATCCATAATTGCCTGTAAGTACAGAGACCAGTCCTCTTGCTGTTTTATCTTTTCCCATAACTTCCCCCTTGCACACTGGTTAAAACCATGCGCATCTGAAATTCATACAGTGAGAAGTTAAATTAAACTATTTGCTCGGTATGTTAAAGTGGCGTTCCAACGTTTTTTCTAAAACCTCATTGCATTCAAACAGCTCCAAACAGATGACACAATCCATGGGCATAATCAGAGTCAGTATATATATTAGCAATTCTACCCGTAACCAGTTCGCACTCTGTAGTGATAGCTTTTAATTCAGCCAATTGGGCAAGGTAGGGTGCTCATAATGTTTGTGAAATTTCAGACACAAAATCTTCCAGATGGAACGTCTAAAAAGTTCAAACTTCGGCTCGAGGAAATATGAATTTCGGCTAGGCAATCGTGAGTGTTCTCAGTGACTGACTCCACAGAATTAATTAGGCAATACAACACTACATTTGGTGTATTAGACACACTACTAGGTTTAATATTTAAATTTTGGGTGGCACAAAGAATAACTTCATATCCTGTTCTTTGATGAGCTGTCATGTGTTGCATGTGGATCTAATTCAAAATAGAAGTGACCTGGTGTGATGAGTGTAAGATCAATGTGTGAGAGAGCAATTTTCCCAGTGATCTGCACTAAGAGAGCAGCTCGAGCCATGGCACGCAAACGTGCTGGCAACCCTTGTGCCACCAAATCCAATGTTTTCGATAAATAAACTAAAGACCTGCAAGTGCCCCCATACTCCTGAGCCGGGACCCCCGCAGCGGCGCCCCCTCTCTCTCTCACATATAAGAGAAAGTCTTTGTTGTAGTTTGCCAGCCATAGTACAGGTGCAGTGCATAAGTCCATTCAATGTCAGGTTTTCCTTAGAACACCCAGCTCTCAGGATTTTGTCATGAAGAGAGCAATCAGTGATCCACTGAAGACCATACTTGATAACATCCAGGAAGCTTAACATTTGTTGTGTGGTATGGGGCGGAGGATGACCCCAATCATGTCCTGTCGGCCTTGGGAGCGTGCGAGGGAGTCTCTGACCACAGAGGAGTAGACCACAGGGAGTCCGCAGCCCCTGAGGGAGACGCACCCAGGTGTATTACTGATCTTGGAATGTTAAGGGGAGTAACAGCCTTGACAGCTCTCACATGCAGGCACACTGGAAAAAGAGCTGAACACAGGACAACAGAAAAATAATAATCATCATGTGGAATGGAATAGGTTACAGTAGGGACATCGGGCACTAATGGAGTTACTGGGATTACTAGTTCATTGATTTCGCAAATTTTGTGTAAAATGCCATCCTCTTCCAGCCTTAAACATTGGTTACTGGGTGTGTTGTATTGCAGAACTTATCACAGTTGTTATCACAGCTTGCTGTAATAATGCTAGAATAATTGGGCATGTCCCTTCATCCTTTTCTGAGGACAGATGGTATTGTTTTACGGAATACAGGATGACTATACTTCACTTTAGCTTAATATAGTGTACATGTTACTTGTCGTGCTTATGTAGCCCATAATGTGCCAAGTATGTTAGCGAGTTCAGGATGAGGGATGCCACCATCACTGTCCGATTTGGAAACTGGAGACAACTGGGAACAGACAACTGCAAAACCCATCTTTAAATGTTCAATTTATGCATCAGATCAAGGCCTAGTAAATTAAAAGGTGAATAATTATCAGGTGATTTACTGTACGCTGATTTTAATAATGCAGAAAGCCATTCAAAATGAGGAGTTCAGTTTTTAACACATTAAGAGTTTTAATGTTTACAGAGCACTCAAATTGCTCGATATAAACAAATCACAAGGCCCTGATTGTGTGGAATCTGTGTTTTTGAAATTATCAGCTGATATTATTTTGTCGCCTTTAACTTATATTTTTAATCTTTCATTGGACACTGGTGTTATACCAGAAATTTGGAAATCAGCTTTTGCTGTTCCTTTATTAAAAGAGGGAAATCCCACTATATTAGATAATTACAGTCCAATTCCAAAGCTTTGTGTCCTATCAAAAATTTTAGAAATCCTTATCAGTGAACCATTGACATGTTATCAGATTGCAAAAAAATCTTTTCTAGTAATTAAAGTTTCATAAAAAACATATCATCACAACAGTCGTTTTGAAAGTCTTAAACAATATCGCGTAATCTCTAGATAAAGGTAATTACTGCACTTCCCTTTTTATCAATTTATCAAAGGCTTTCGACACAGTGGATCATGAAATATTGCTGCAGAGATTAAATAATGTTGGTCTATGAAATCATTTAGAAGTTATTGAAGTAATCTCTAACCAACGGAATAACACCTCTCATAAAGGGGTTTTCTACTCTCATGTTTAGTTAATCTGTCAAAGAGTTCTAGTCTGTTGTCTTTAAAAAATACAATCCCAAGTGGCAAAGATTCATTCTTATCCCTTCCTGAATTCCTTTCATAATATCCTTCTGGTGAATGAAAAAACAAAATCCTTTAGTCTAGGACTATTTGTGATGTACACTAATCTAACATGTTAATATCCCATCTGTGCTAACAAGTGATAATCCCAATAATACAGAACTAATAAATAGAGTAAATGAGGTTGAGATCTAGACATGTATTTACAGTTCTCTAGTCTCTTTTATCCCTCAAATTTTTATTCAAAACAACCTATTGAATTTGTTTTTTACTGTGTACAACAACAGTGTTTAGTTTAAAGGGTAGACGTGCATGCACCCTTTGTCCCTTATTAACTTATAACTGTATCACACTCAAAATGTCACTCAGACCCTTCATACATGACACATTTAATTTTGTTCACTTTATTTTAAATATATCTAATTAGGAGTAATGCATATGTGTATTTAACTTAGTCTAACATAAAATGTATCATCTATGAGCTTTGTTTCAATTTAACACAAATTTGTTTCCTTCGCTGAGCGCCATTTGTGAAAGGCATAAAAAATTCCCTTTATAAATGTATCCATTTCATTTAAACCGTATTTGATCATATTAAGTTGGTGTTAAGTCTACTCATGTCACGAACTACATTTCCCATCCTGCACTGCGGCCTACAAACATGGCTGCCATGGACTGCAATCCCCAGATCACACACCTGCATTAAATTCACAGCACAATCACAGCTACAGTATAAAGACTTTCAATTCACTCACAGATTGTGCAGTATATGCTCCATTCCTCGTGTTTGTGACCATTGCACTGTACCATTTAAATATTGAGACTTGTGTTTCATATACATTGTATTACGTATCCATAGCACACCGTATATAATATATATTTGTATATTCACACAATATTTTATTCTATTCTATTTAACTGTCCACGGTTCAGAAAAGAAACAAATCACTCAAACTACACTGCTGCAAAGAGACTGTAATTGAATTAAACTAACAAACATGTCACTGCAGTGAGACCCACATCAGCACCACATATCAAATCAACAGCAAAATAAACCATTATGCAAATTCCAAATTCAACATTAACTATTCACCATCTCATTCTAATGTGAAGGACCCAGATAACACATCTGTAATTGACATAAAACACCTTACATAAAGTTTGAAAATAAGTGCAGACTAATATTACCATCAAATCTTACTAATTATTCATCACAGGACATAAGAAGCATTTAAAGAGAAATATGCAGCAAATTATTCATCATTGTGCAACATGAATACCTCACGCCAAAAGAACTTACACTTACACTGTTCGACTTAATAAAACAGGAGTTACATTATTACTATTATTATGTATGTATGTATGTATGTATTTATTTATTTTCTGCTTTGAGTTGATCGTGATCGTGATGTGAGTAATCAATTGTCCTGACAACATCAGGGCATGTAAAGATTTATAGACACGTACACGTATAGGAATCAAAGATACACAAATTAGTGATGGTTATTCCAGCTCTTTTTAGTGAGCCAGTTCATTTGGCTCAGCAATAAACTCCCAAACAGGTCTTCATTCAGTACGACTAAAGGCTTTTATAATTCAGCCAAATTTAGCAATATTCGGATCTATGATAAGTATGTGTGCACATATATCACTTAAATTGTTCAGTTTAGGCTAATTACACTAACTCTTTACTTGTACATAATTTTGCATTATGTTTAGCATAAAACCTTAAATAATATAAAAACAAACACTATTACCCATGTGTATTAAGTGTTTTATTTAGCTTGATCCATCCAAAACCCAAACCGCTCCACACAAACCACACCCACTGCACTGCTGGACTATAGGTCTAATACGGCTGTGAAGGTTGTCAGTACTCTCTAAAAACAAATGTTTAGGCTCAACAAAACATTAACGCAACAGTTTGCAAAACATCAGTCATTTTGAATTATGACAACTTTAAATTAATTTCAACCAACGAACTACACTGAGTTAGAGAAATTACCTTTTCCTCTACAGTCAAATGTATTTTCAATTAAAGCTTAATTAATCATTTGCATAATAAACACAATTTCTTTAATTGATTACTCATAAAAATCAAGTTGTTTCAACTAGGTTTTTCACATTATTTAAAATGAATTTAAGCGTTATGTACTTAATTACCATAATTATGAACACAAGTTTTTAAGTTGACAATCTTTTTTTTTTTTAATTACGTTGCTCCAATTAGATTTTCTCCAGTAGAATACAGCCTTTTAAACCAGGAGAAATTACTAATTTCAAGTTGTATAACAATAGTAACTAAAATCCAGTGTGATTTGCAATACATATATCATACCTAACATCTCTGCAGGTTTTATAGACATAAAAGCACTGAATGAAATGAGCAATATAGACAAAAAAAGAAATACTCTGCATCTACTACTTTTATCTCTCAGAACTATCCACAGTCAAAAGGCTGCTAATTCTGCTCAAAGAGCAAACTGACTACAATTGAGCTAGAAGGCTATATGTGTGAATGACAAAATATATATATTTTTAATGTGTCAGTACATGAAATTAGATTAAAGAATGTGGTTGGCGTTTACACGAATAAGCAGAAAAGTAATCATGCTTTTCTTTCCTATAACACAAATGAAAAGCCCTCGGTAGGTCAGCAGATTTGTCCAAGGAAATGTTACCATTCTTATCCACTGCTACAGTAAACTAAAGAGTACATTTTCAAATTACACTGCTAAATATAACTAGTATTAGCTAAAAACAGTCCATCAACTGTATTGGCCGGTGTAGCCTAATACATCCATTACAATCCAATACATCCAGTACAATACGGTGTAGCCTAACCTATACACAAGTTCACTATTGGTCATATCACAATTGAGAATATGCCCAAATTCATTTCTTTTGTAGAATTTAACTGTAAGTGAAATGATACTCACATTGAAATGTCCTCCATATATTATTTGTTCAGTCTAGAGGTCCTCTAACACAGTCTTAAGTCTCTAATCTTGTGACTAATTTTGTGACTTGAAATTAGTGACGAAGTTATCAAGCCAAATTCATTAAGTTACTCTAACTTAAATTTTGTTTTAAATCAATTAATGCAGAAATTTCAGTTTACATTGCACAGAATATTTAGTTGATGTAATTAACACTATTATGTCAACACAACTCATCAAAATAATGTTTACAACTTTAAATATTTAATAAATCAATAAATTAGAATTTTTATCTTGCAATCACACATTCAATCAAGTTGTGCAATAGGTCCCCTAAATTACTTTTTAGAGTGTAGACCCTGCTCTATATGATGTGTTTTACCTTACAGATTCTACATTTCGCCTTTATTTTGTCTGTTATAAAAATATATGTATTAAATGTATTAAAACGGAGAATGTTATCACACATCACACGTGATTTGTCACACACACATATACATCAACACGACATTCAGTCAGTGCACGAAGTGCACGTGTCCATGGAGTGTGGCTAAAAGATCATCCTATTATTCTGTCTTGTGTTAATTCACAAAAATAACTAAAACGGGAGACGACTCAGAGCCGACTCATTCACAAACGACACATCACTAACACAACTTGGCCATGTATTCTATAATATGGGTAAGACCTCCTTTTAGGCCTACAGAAAAATATTCTTTTTTATCTCTCTGCTCACAAGGCATAAAAAGAGAAACCCTTTATTATCACTTAATTTATGGGATATAAATGAAAGGTCCAAATGGATTCTCCTCCACATTCTGAGTGTCTGACTCATTCATTTCTCAACAAAGGCTTAAGGGCAGTTTACATAGCAACGGTGTTTTGGGGCCTGAAAATGCACACTTTTCAAAACAGTTTTCAAAGTGCAAATTTCTATTATTGCTATTTATTTATTTATTTTAGTATTTTAAATAAACGAGCACACGAAAGGCTAAATAAGGGATTGAAGACAGAAAAATCCATCTCCACAATTAAAATAAAAATAAGCCAAATCCATGCCCCATAAGCATGAGTTTCCACAATTCCTCATGACAATGAATCATTCTCCAAGTCCAACTATCGAGATTCTAAGTAACTGGAGAAACTTTTCCGCTTTCAGTAAATCGTCATGTAATGTACCCCTTCTCCTTTTCTGTATCACACAATCTGGGAATATTTTTATATATTGCAGGTCTAGAATTTCTAAGTGATTTACACAGCGAGCAATCTGGTAGATGTCCAAAATATTTACAATGCCACGTTCTTGATGGCTCCACAATTTTTAAAACACTCACAGCAGTTATTGATAAAGTAATTATTATAATACAAACAGTCCGACCGGACTCACACCCCAAAGTCTGTACAAGATTCAAACATTCAGTGAAAAAGCAGAAATATCACAAAGTTCTGTTTTACCCATCTCAATCTGAAGATCATACACACACACAGTTTATTATTATTTTTTTCTTTCTTTCTTTTTTTTTCTTCTTTCACACAGAAGCAGGCCTGCCTGCGCAGATAACACACACACACACACACACACACTGAGGCCTTTACTCACACTTGTCTCCAAAACTAATTTTCAGAGCTCCTCAAACACACGTCTCCTTATGTATGGAGTTCATATACACACTTTATTCTAGTAATAACAGAGTGATATCTTCCTAATGTAAGGCTCCCGGAATGTTGCCCCTCACCTAAGTGGAATCCCGCCTGGCATGGACACCCCACTCATCTCCAGCACTCACTCACCAGGGACAGCTCAACAATCGTACACCGCCACAGCATCAAACCCCACAACACCACAATCCTTACCACAGGAGAACGTCACTCAAAAATGAAGAAATCAGACACGCTGATTCAACAGAATTGGAGCGTTCTCCTGCTCAGATTAATGTGGAGTTTTACGATAACACGGTTCAGTGTCAACTGATAAGAACGCGCCCACAGAGAGCCGTAGATGGATCAGAGCCACATGGCCAGCCTGCCAGAAACTCACTCAAGAAAAGAAGACAACGACTGTTTAGCCTCCAAACTAGGATCAATCACTCAACAAAATAATAATGTAAAAAATAAAATAATTTAAATAAAAGTTGACTCCACAAAAGAAAAAGGAAAAAGAAAAAATACTTTATATATATACTCATAATTTGAAGGAGCTTTTGTGAGGGGAAAAAACACCGTCTCAGGCTAACCCGCAGGAAAACCACGCAAGTATTTATTCAAAAAAGCAGAAGACTGCTTACCTTTAAAATGAGTGGCCACGCTTGCACGGCTTCTCCAGAATCAGCCTCGCCGGCTCGAGTCTCCCTCTTTCTCCTAGACAATCACGTTGGGGTCACCAATTATGTCGTGAATAAAATCAACCTCTTAGCGTAGGTCAAAAACTTCAGAGACAGAGTTTAGTAGATGTCAAAAAGTAAATAAACTTTATTGAAAATCAGTAAAGTGTCACAGTCTGCAGAATGTCTGAATTATGCATACACAAACATGTCTTTATATACCTATCTCCAAAGCATAGTCTTTGTAGGTGGGGTTTTGCTTTTCCTCGTTGAAATAGACCAATCTTCTTTTACCACAATGAAATATTCATGTCTATGCATTATCTTAAATTTGTGGAACATGCACAGTTAGTTGTTTTTCTTGAAAAGGTTTCATGAGGACAAGGTTTCTTTTACAAAAAAAGGTTTCACACAGGCTTGTGTGTCTTGACCTTGGCTCCCTTATTAGGCCTCAACGAGCATCTGTCTGTCTCTATCGGTTGTCCCCACTGATATCTACCTCCTTTCCCGAGGCCCTCTCCTAACTCCTTAATTTGTATCTGCCTCAAAGTTATTTACTCACGCATGCGAATATCTACTGCCAATTTTTATTGCTGTGGAGACAGAAGCCAGCTAATACAGAAGAACAATTGTTATACACTGAAACACACAGTTCATTCAACTCAAATCCACTCAGAATATAACTTGATCAAACATTGTTCTATGGATTTAGATTATGCTTCTAACTGTTGATTATACATATAGATTATGTTTTTTAACCAATATTGATTATACGATAATGCTCAAGTAATAATTCTAAATGTTGGTTACATATTGAATTCACTTCATTAACATATCCAAATGTCAGTTACACATTGTTTGCACTTCATAGATATTTTCCATACTTGGCTGCCTAGCCACTATTCAATAGCATAAAACCCACACAATTTAATCTGATTTTCATTCAGAAATTACTATTTTGAATGTTTTGTTAGATGTAGGCTTTGATTATAGATATGGGCCATAATCTGTATTAAAACCTCTTATGCCGGATTTCGAATTCAGAGTTCGATGGAGTAGGACGCGAAGTTGGAGGCTCTTGCTGATTTCGATTAAAACTGTAATTAATTTGCGCTTTTCAGTCATACAATAGATTTTTACGTATTCTACTCCGTTTCTTTGTTTGCACTTTTAACTATGTGGCACGTTAAAATGTCTGGAAAGAACACAAAAACCCGTGGTAGCATTCAGACACAACTGAGGCTTAGTGTGCGCGCCGCGAGCGAGTCCCCTTCTTCCCCTGAATCCACATCGCCGAGCGGTGACCCTGACTTCGCCGCACTCAGGCTTGAGTTGCTGGCTTCACTGAGGAAGGACATCGCCGATATTTTTAAAAAGGAGCTCCAGGAGACTCTCGGGGATGCACTGTCTACTATCCAGCTTGACCTGCAGGCCGTGAAAACACAGCTGGCTAGTGATAAAGTTGCTACTGATGCTACCATATCAACACTGAAAGGTATTGTTGTGGAAATGGAGCAACTTTATTATCTCTCCGGTTGCACCGATGACATAGCTCACATGAAGACTACTATCGAGTCTCTCACTACGACCGTGACTCAATTAGAGAATAAACGTGAGGATTTGGAGTTGAGATCACGGCGCAATAACGTTAGGATAGTCGGAGTTTCAGAGGGCGCTGACACATGTACAACTGCTGCTGTAGCGGCCTTGTTAAAGGAGGCGTTTGGTCTGGAGAAAGAGCCGGTTTTGGACCAGTCCTACCGGACCCTTCAGCCGAAGCCCAAGCCTGGTGAACGACCACGAGCTATTGTGTGCAGATTCCACTATCACAGTGATTGTGTTGACATTTCACGCTGTGCGAGAGAGCTCCAACGGATTAAAGCGTGGGATTTGACCATCTCCGTTTTCCCTGACTACACAGCCAAGATAGCTCGGGCCCGAGTTGCATTTAACGAGGTTTGGCGTCAACTTCGTGGTATTGAGGGCGCTCACTATGGAATACTTCACCCAGCTCAGCTTCGCATTACATATAACGGTGTTCAGAAGGACTTTTTCAACAGAGGAAGCAGGAGACTATGTTAAACTCTTGATATCGGGGTGAACTGCATCACCTACACAGCGGCGGCTTTTATTTTTTGCACTCGGCCTTCTAGCTCTAGAGTATTCGGATTTTTATTGAAGATATTGTTGTTGCATTACTTCGCCTAGATTTTGTGGACTCACTCCTCTTAAATCTACTTCTGTATTAACGTGGTTCTCTGTTTTGATGCTCTGACTGGGTTAGAGTTTCTGTTTATTTAATTTTATTAGTGTTTTTCCTCGGCTTTATGTGCTACACTGTTATATTATTTGTTACATGTCTTTAAAAGTTAAGGACATTATATTTGTTATTGTGCACAGACTGTTTATCAGACTTGAAGTCAATAGCAGCCTTTTCTCTTAAAGGAACTTTACTGTAATTTTGTTGGTTAGTTCAGCTTACTCTCCGAGTTGTTTTCACATTGTGGACAACTTTTGGTTATTGTGGGAAACACTGCTGTCTCCTTTGTTTTACAGAGACTTTGGGTGTGTGTGTGTTTGGGGGATTGTTGGGGGAGGGGGAGGAGGTCCCACTTCGACTCTAATTGGCTATTTATATCCCTATGGTTTACTTTATTTAAATGGTTAGTAGTAATATGGATAGGCACGCCTTTAAGATTTATTAGTTGGAACATCTAACGTGGTATGTGTAATCCTGTCAAGAGATCTAAGGTTTTTACACATTTGAAACGTTTAAACACCGATACAGTATTTTTACAGGAGACTCACCTACGTATTAAAGATCATCATAGGTTACACTGCCCTTGGGTGAGTCAAGTCTTCCACTCGAATTTTAATTCAAAGACAAGAAGGGTCGCTATTTTATTGGCAAAAGGTCACAGTTTTCCTCCACTAACGTTATTACTGATGTGAACGGTAGATATATTATAGTTGCTGCTACTCTAATGCAAAGACAGGTGTTGTTGGTAAATGTATACGCTCCAAACTTTGATGACGTGGAATTTGCTAATAGATTGTTGAGCAATCTCCCTTTCTTAAATACGCACCTGTTGATTTTCGGGGGAGATTTAAACTGTGTTTTTGACCGAAACTTAGATCAGTCTAATCCCTGTTCTCTGTATCAATCTGCTATGTCTAAAACATTTTCCGATTTTATGTGTCAGAATGGTCTCGTTGATCCCTGGAGATCCCATAACCCCTCTCTTAAAAAGTTTTCTTTCTTCTCCCAGGTGCATCATTCCTATTCGAGGATTGATTATTTTTTTTATAGACAGCACTCTTGATTCTTGTGTAGTTTCTTCTGACTATCTGGGTATTGTAATTTCTGATCACGCGCCTCTACAATTAGATATTCATCTTTATATTTATAAACGTAGCCCACCACCTTGGAGATTTAATTCTCTTCTTTTGGCAGACAGTGAATTCTGTGAGTTCATTTCCACTTCTATTGATGACTTTCTTTTCTTCAATCAGAATGACTGATTGAAGCTTAAGGGCCTATTGCACAGGAGAGTGTTCAGTGGTGGCTGAGAAGTTGGGGGTTTCATCCAAGGACAAAACCTCTGAGAGTAATCAGTGTCACGCGGCGATGCCTACGTGCTCTGAGAATTTGAATGTCCCTGGTTTCTAGCCTTGGGTCACACTCTAGGGGTGTCTCCTTAGAGCAAGACAGTAATGACAGACAGCTCCTTCACGGGCTGGAGCACGGTCTTAGACAGCTGTCTAGCTCACGGTCTCTGGAGCAGCCCTCATCTGGAGCGGCATATAAATTGACTAGAAATGGGGGCCATATTTTTAACACTGAAATTCCTTCTTCCTCAATTGAGAGGTCACCATGTGTTTACAGACAACACAGCAGTGGTCTCATATATTGACTGTGGTATGTATATATTTGGCAATATATTGACCACCAGGGAGGATTATGTCCGCGCCTCCCTGTTCAGGCCGGTGCAACTAATTCTTCTCAAGTTTAAACCAGGCTGCTTTACTTTATTTGGGCCATATCACACCCCCTGGCATGGATTATATTTCTATAACAACACAGCTGTTAAGTCAGTGCAAGGAATATTAATTTGTTTTTAGTCATGTACACAGATGTATGTTACTGACATAAAATGTTCAAATGTTACAGTAGTACAGTAGTTGTATATTATTAATCTGGAATTTTAAAAAATGTAGTATAGTGAAGGCTTGGGGTAGCAGAATATTCATAATGTCCATTTGGGGTCATTTGCTCAAAGGGTTTGGGAACCCCTGTCTTATTGTCTTAAGCATTCATTGGTTTTCAAACATAGTTATCTATGTAGGAGCGAATGAAATATGCCTTCATCAGTCAGAGATTACTAAGAGTAATATTGTAGAGGTGTGTAAATTATTTAAGTAATAAGCTCTGACTCCACCACAATGTGGCATAGTGACGGAGCTTACAGTAGGTTATGGTTACTGAACTGCTGGATGTCTAGGTGGTGCTGTGAAAACAATGTTGGCTTTATTGACAATTGTAGTGGGTTTGAGGGCAAGGCTGGCCTAGGGCATGACAGTATGCATCTCACATAGGAAGGTACTGCTTTCATTTCTTGCAGCATAGCTTAAAGTCTCAGAATAGGCCTAGTTAATTGGTGACAATCCACAGTCAAGCCCAGGAAGCAGAGAAGCTGGCTAAACTTTATACTAACATAACATACTATAAATATCAACAAAAAAGTCTACTCAGTCATTTACAATAATTACTATTTACATACCCCCATGGTGGTATTTGAATTTATACATGAAATAATGAATTTCCCACTCATTATGGTGGACACACACTTGACATTCTACTGACATTTGGAGTAAATATAGAACACAGTCACACTACTGCAGTCTGAAGGTATCTCAGATCATTACCTCATCTCATTTAAAATGTCATAATATATGCCCTTTGCCACACTACCGTGTCAGGCGTACACTCACATCCGCTACTGTACCTAGCTTTACTGAAAATCTCCCAGAATTACTGACCTTGATTGGTTCACCACCTTACCCCACAGAACTTGACTGGAATTTGAACATTCTGCTACACTCTACATAATGTAACCCCACTGAAAAGAAAAATAATTGGAAAGAAAAAAGTAGCACTCTAGTTTAATGATCACCCATTGGTGGACCTTGAACCAGAATACTCAAAAGTTAGATAATAAATGGCATCAAACTAAACTGGTAGTATTCCAAACTTCATGGATGGTGTGGCTTCTTAGCTACTGAAAGACTCTTAATGCTGCTACTCTGCACAGCCCTCTCCTTATGCTCACCTACATTCATTAACTCCACACAAATATGGCATCCTACCCATATAAGTCCAAAGTGTAAAAAAGTGTGAACGACTGTCACCTCCCTGAGCATGCCATCAAAACATCTACAGTGATGTGTACAGGGACATCTACATCCCTCCTGAGATGTGTGCAAACCTGGTGGCCAACTTCAAGAAACGTCTGACCTCTGTGATTGCCAACAAGGGTTTTGCCACCAAGTACTAAGTCATGTTTTGCAGAGGGGTCAAATACTTATTTCCCTCATTAAAATGCAAATCAATTTATAACATTTTTGACATGCGTTTTTCTGGATTTTTTTGTTGTTATTCTGTCTCTCACTGTTCAAATAAACCTACCACTAAAATTATAGACTGATCATTTCTTTGTCAGTGGGCAAACGTACAAAATCAGCAGGGGATCAAAAACTTTTTTTTTACTCGTTTCATGTGTTATAGTTTTGATCTTGTTCTAGTAACACAGGTTTCTAAAAAAAAAAAATCTTTGTTAAAAATGAAGTGTGCAACAAATATTGGCACCCTTGTGTGTATGTGTGTGCCAATATTTGTTGCACACCTATATTTAACAAAGATTTATTTAACAAAGCAATTTATTTAACAAAGCAATTGTTTGATATCCATGAGAGCATGAAATCAAGGCCAAATAAATTTTTTGTGAATTTGTGAATCAAAAGGTTAACAATAAAGACATTTTTTCACAGCCTTTTTTTCCTCATATATATATATATATATATATATATATATATATATATATAACAGCGCGCCGGCTGTTGGTCCGTCGCGACAGTATATATATATATATATATATATATATATATATATATATATATATATATACACTGTCGCGACGGACCAACAGCCGGCGCGCATGAGAAGAAAGGCGCTCCTTCCCCGACTGCCGCACCGGCACGGAGCGGACAGCCTCGTGCCAAACACAGCAGCAGCCGGAAGGACTGTCACGGCGGGGCGGGGCTGCTGACGCTACGCCGGCCGGTGATTGGGGAGTCAGGCGGGAAAAATCCACCACTCAGGCGACAGAGGAGGAGGATAAAAGGGCGCGCTTCCGGCCATACAGAAGGAGAAAGACCGGCGGTGATGAGACAGAATCTGTGCGTGCTCTCCAGCGGCCTACAGATGCGCGACGCGGAGCACCCCGGTAATATTGATCCATGCCGACCACTAACCTCTCTCCCTCTCTCACTCTCTCTCGTCTCTCTCTCCCTCCGAAGGTGTGAGTGCGGACGAGGCCACCGGGCGGTGAAAACACACACACCGGTAGATGACGGCACGGAAGGACACGCCCTCAAGAAGGTCACGCGACAGCCACACCCCCACGGACCCCCCACGCACTCACACACACACTGAGTTAAAATAAAACACCCTTAACCCCTGCATTCCGTCTCTTGTGGGTCTGTGCTCTGCCCTCCCCCTGAGCTAACTCCCTACACTGGTGGAGGATGCGGGCATAGGGGCCCAGACTCGCCTGCAAACAAAAAAAAAAAAAAAAAAAGGGGACCCTGAGAGAGAGAGAGAAAAAAAAAAAAAAAGAGGAGACAACCATGGATCCCACACTGAAGCACCTGTGGCTCCAGCAGCAAGCAGTGACCCAGCAGCTCGCCGAGAGCCTTCAGGTTGCTACCCAGGCGCTGCTTGGCCTGAGGACGGAGACCCCCGCAGCCACCATGCCCCTCCCCAACCCGGGCCGCGAGATCCGCCACCTGCTCCCCCCCCTCGGCCCCGATGAAGATCTTGAGGCGTACTTTGAGATCTTCGAGGGTATTGCCCGCCGGGAAGGGTGGGATCGTGATGACTGGCCTCATGCCCTCGGCCCCCTGCTCACGGGAGAGGCGCGGATGGCCTACTACGCCCTCGAGCCAGAAGAGGCTGCCGATTACGCCACCATGAAGGAGGGGGTCCTGGCATGGTGTGGGCGAACCCCCTACCAGGCGGTGACAGACTTCCATCGCTGGACGTATCGGCCGGGGGCCCGACCACGCGGCCAGCTGAACACTCTCCTCCGGATCACCAAGAGATGGCTCCGGCCGGATCAGCATACCGCCGCGGAGGTGACAGAAAAAGTGCTGGTCGACTGCTTCCTGAGGGCGTTACCCCGGGCAGAGCGCCAGGCAGTGGGGGCACAAGCCCCGACCACGCCCTGGGAGCTCCTGACAGCCCTCGAACGAGCCATGGCCACCCTGGAGCTCGGCCAAGCTGAGCAGCCGCCCCTCGACCAGCCCTGCGGTGCCCCTGGCCCCCGGCCCAACCGCCAGTCTCGTCCCTGCGCCTGGAGGGCTCGCCAAAGATCGCCCGTTCCTGGAACCCCCCCGGACGAGCCCATGCCTACGGAGCCAGAGAGGACCAGGGCCCGGCAGGCCTTCCTGGCCCAGGACCGCGGAGAGACCTCCACAGAAGGTAAGACCCCCCAACCCACTAACCCTCTGTGGTCTGTCTTTTCCCAGGTGAACCGGGAGGGGAAGTTCGGACGGGAGCAGAAGGAGGACGACCGTCTGAAGCACTGCTGGCCCCAGGTCCGGAATGGGCTCCTCTACCAACGGGCCTGCCGCTGCGGGGAGCAGGTGGACCTACTGGTGGTGCCCAAACCCAGGACACCCACCGTCATGCACCTGGCTCATACACATCCACTCGGCGGCCACCTGGGGCCACGAAACACCCTGGAGAAGCTGAGAGATCGTTTTGTGTGGCCCGGGATGGATGCGGATGTCCGCGCCTTCTGCCAGCAATGCCCGCAGTGCCAGCACACGGCTCCACGGCAGCCCCCCCCGGCTCCCCCTATCCCTCTACCTATCATCAGCGTCCCCTTCGAGCGAGTGGGCATGGACCTCGTGGGCCCCCTACCCAAGTCTGCCCGGTGTCACGAGTACATCCTCGTTATCGTGGACTACGCCACTCGGTACCCCGAGGCGGTGCCGCTGCGCAAGGCCACCTCCCAGAACATCGCCAGGGAGCTGGTACTCCTGTTCAGTCGGGTGGGGATTCCAAAGGACGTCTTGACCGACCAAGGTACACCTTTTGTATCTAAACTAATGGCCAACCTGTGTCGATTGTTGCAGGTGAAGCACCTCAAGACGTCGGTCTACCACCCCCAAACCGACGGGCTAGTTGAGAGGTTTAACCAAACTCTCAAGCAGATGCTGCGCCGGGTGGTGGACGAGGAGGGGAGGAACTGGGACCTCCTCCTCCCCTATGTGCTTTTCGCCGTCCGAGAGTGCCCCCAGGCGTCCACAGGCTTCACCCCCTTTGAGCTCCTGTTCGGCCGGCGCCCGCGGGGACTGTTGGACGTGGCACGCAAAGCTTGGGAGGAGCAACCGTCCCCCTTCCGCTCGGTCGTCGAATATGTGCAGGAGATGCAAGCGAGGATCGACCGGGTAGCTCCCATAGTCCGGGAGCACATGCTCGCTGCGCAGGAGGAGCAAAGGAAAGTGTACAACCGCCCAGCACAGCCCCGAGAATTCCGGCCAGGGGACCGGGTCCTCCTGTTAGTGCCCAACAGCGCCTGTAAGTTCCTGGCCCGGTGGCAAGGCCCATATACAGTCCTCGAGTGCCGGGGCCCGGTCAACTACCACCTGCAACAGCCAGGTAAGCGTGCGGATGGGAAGCTCTACCATGTGAACCTCTTGAAGAAGTGGATAGAACCGGCCCCAGTAGTATCGGCGTACGCAACCCGGGACTTGGACCCTTGCCAGCGTGCCTTGGTCGGGTTAGGGGAGGACCTCACCCCCGCCCAGAGACAGGAGCTCACCGAGCTGACCGACCAGTTCTCGGATGTGTTCTCGGCCTCCCCGGGGATGACCCAGCTGGTCCAGCACGAGATCAAAACTCCCCCTGGCGTAGTGGTGAGACAACGGCCCTACCGTGTCCCAGAGGCCCGACGCAAAGCCATTGAGGAGGAAATTAGTCGGATGCTACGGGACCACATCATAGAGGAGTCCAGCAGCCCCTGGTCCAGCCCCATCGTCGTCGTGCCAAAGCCGGACGGAAGCATGCGGCTGTGCAACGACTTCCGGAGATTGAACCAGGTGTCCGAGTTCGACAGCTACCCCCTCCCCAGAGTGGACGACCTCGTCGAAAGGCTAGGGTGGGCCCGGTTCATATCCACCTTGGACCTGACCAAGGGCTACTGGCAAGTTGCGCTAGCGCCGGAGGCCAGACCCAAGACGGCCTTCAGCACGGCCACCGGCCACTGGCAGTACCGGGTTCTCCCTTTTGGGCTACACGGGGCCCCCGCCACGTTCCAGCGGTTGATGGACATCCTCCTGCGGCCCCACCGCACGTTTGCCGCTGCCTACCTGGACGACGTAGTCATCCACTCCTCCACATGGGCCGACCACCTGTTCCATCTTAGGGAGGTCCTGAGGGCGCTCCGGGAGGCCGGCCTGACGGCCACCCCCAAGAAGTGCCACCTAGGGCTGACTGAGGCCCAGTACCTGGGGTACCGCATTGGCCGGGGAATGCTGAAGCCACAGGCGAAGAAAATCGAGGCCGTAAAGGATTACCCTCGTCCCACGTCAAAGAAACAGGTACGGGCCTTTTTGGGGTTGGCGGGGTACTACCGGAGATTCGTGCCTAACTTCTCTGCTGTAGCTTCCCCCCTCTCAGATCTCACGAAGAAGGGTCAGCCAGATCGGGTCAGGTGGTCAGCCGATGCAGAGGGGGCCTTCCAGGCCCTGAAAGGGGCCCTCACCAGCGCGCCGGTACTGCGTAATCCGGACTTCGACCTCCCATTCACCGTGCACACTGATGCGTCCGAGACCGGGCTTGGCGCCGTCCTCTCACAAACCTTCGACGGGGAAGAACACCCGGTCCTCTACATCAGCCGGAAGTTATCCCCTGCGGAGAAGAAGTACGCAGCCGTCGAGCGAGAGGCCCTAGCGATAAAGTGGGCCATCGAGGAGCTGCGGTACTACCTGGCTGGCCGGCACTTCGTCCTCGTAACGGACCACGCCCCCCTGCAGTGGATGGCCAAAACCCAGGACACGAACGCCCGGGTAACACGCTGGTTTCTCGCCTTACAAGACTTCTCGTTCCAGGTTAAGCACCGGGCGGGGGCCCAGCATGGCAACGCAGATGGGCTCTCGCGACGAGACGCACTCTGGGCCCACCACCGAGCGGCAGTAGGCTCGGAGCTGAGGGGGGGGTACTGTCGCGACGGACCAACAGCCGGCGCGCATGAGAAGAAAGGCGCTCCTTCCCCAACTGCCGCACCGGCACGAAGCGGACAGCCTCGTGCCAAACACACCAGCAGCCGGAAGGACCGTCACGGTGGGGCGGGGCTGCTGACGCTATGCCGGCCGGTGATTGGGGAGTCAGGCGGGAAAAATCCACCACTCAGGCGACAGAGGAGGAGGATAAAAGGGCGCGCTTCCGGCCATACAGGAGGAGAAAGACCGGCGGTGATGAGACAGAATCTGTGCGTGCTCTCCAGCGGCCTACAGACGCGCAACGCGGAGCACCCCGGTAATATTGATCCACGCCGACCACTAACCTCTCTCCCTCTCTCACTCTCTCTCGTCTCTCTCTCCCTCCGAAGGTGTGAGCGCGGACAAGGCCACCGGGCGGTGAAAACACACACACCGGTAGATGACGGCACGGAAGGACACGCCCTCAAGAAGGTCACGTGACAGCCACACCCCCACGGACCCCCCACGCACTCACACACACACTGAGTTAAAATAAAACACCCTTAACCCCTGCATTCCGTCTCTTGTGGGTCTGTGCTCTGCCCTCCCCCTGAGCTAACTCCCTACAATATATAGTGGTGACAGGCCGGCGGCCGGCGCACAGGAAACAAAGATCGCTCCTCCCGCGACTGCTGCAGTGGTGCTGAAGAGACAGCGCCGCTTCAGCGCCACCAATGTTTTCGACGGCCAGAGAGCGCGTGGCGGCGGGGCCACCGACACACCCATGGCTCGTGAATGGTGCACCGCGCGGAGAGAATTCCACCATCCAGTGGACGAGGGGAGAATATAAATGGGCGATATTCCACTCACAAGCGGGGAGAAGGATCTCCGAGAATGTGCGCAAGTATCTGGCATGTGTTAGGCGATATTTTGTGACACGTGCATGTCCGCTAATCGCTGTGTGTTTTTCTGGTTTTCAAACGAATCTGACGCGAGTGAAGGCTCCGCCTCCTGGCTGTAACCGAAGACGGTTGAGACCCTCACCGCCCAATCGCACTTCAACACACACACACGCGCACCCGCACTCCCCTCACCGTCCGTCTTAAATAAAGATCCCTCCACAAACAACACTAAAACGGCCTCCTGTGTGTCTGTGCTCCGCCCACCGCGGGCTACATTCCCTACTCTCTCTGTCTCTCTCTCTCTCTATATATAGATCAGGTGTGCAAGATTTAAACTCGGATGACTATGAATTTGATAGTGCAGTGATGTGCTGGGGATTATAATCCGTGGTGGCCATGTGGGTAGGCCAAGGTGTCTTCTGGGAAGTGGAGTGCCTCACTGATTTTAACACTGACAAGACAATCAGGAAATGTAAACTTAAATTCTGATCTATCGTCTTATATTCTTCTTTTGATCTCAAACCCAAATATTTTCAGTGTATACAGTGAGGGAAAAAATTATTTGATCCCCTGCTGATTTTGTATGTTTACCCACTGACAAAGAAATGATCAGTCTATAACTTTAATGGTAGATTTATTTGAACAGTGAGAGACAGAATAACAACAAAAAAATCCAGAAAAACGCATGTCAAAAATTTTATAAATTAATTTGCATTTTAATGAGGGAAATAAGTATTTGACCCCCTCTCAATCAGAAAGATTTCTGGCTCCCAGGTGTCTTTTATACAGGTAACGAGCTGAGATTAGGAGCACACTCTTAAAGGGAGTGCTCCTAATATCAGTTTGTTACCTGTATAAAAGACACCTGTCCACAGAAGCAATCAATCAGTCATATTCCAAACTCTCCACCATGGCCAAGACCAAAGAGCTCTCCAAGGATGTCAGGGACAAGACTGTAGACCTACACAAGTCTGGAATGGGCTACAAGACCATTGCCAAGCAGCTTGGTGAGAAGGGGACAACAGTTGGTGCGATTATTCGCAAATGGAAGAAGCACAAAAGAACTGTCAATCTCCCTCGGCCTGGGGCTCCATGCAAGATCTCACCTCGTGGAGTTGCATTGATCATGAGAACAGTGAGGAATCAGCCCAGAACTACACGGGAGGATCTTGTCAATGATCTCAAGGCAGCTGGGACCATAGTCACCAAGAAAACAATTGGTAACACACTACGCCGTGAAGGACTGAAATCCTGCAGCGCGCGCAAGGTCCGCTGCTCAAGAAAACACATATACATGCCTGTCTGAAGTTTGCCAATGAACATCTGAATGATTCTGAGGACAACTGGGTGAAAGTGTTGTGGTCAGATGAGACCAAAATGGAGCTCTTTGGCATCAACTCAACTCGCCGTGTTTGGAGGAGGAGGAATGCTGCCTATGGCCCTGGAACACCATCCCCACCGTCAAACATGGAGGTGGAAACATTATGCTTTGGGGTTTTTTTTCTGCTAAGGGGACAGGACAACTTCACCGCATCAAAGGGACGATGGACGGGGCCATGTACCGTCAAATCTTGGGTGAAAACCTCCTTCCCTCAGCCAGGGCATTGAAAATGGGTCGTGGATGGATATTCCAGCATGACAATGACCCAAAACACATGGCCAAGGCAACAAAGGAGTGGCTCAAGAAGAAGCACATTAAGGTCCTGGAGTGACCTAGGCAGTCTCCAGACCTTAATCCCATAGAAAATCTGTGGAGAGAGCTGAAGGTTCGAGTTGCCAAACGTCAGCCTCGAAACCTTAATGATTTGGAGAAGATCTGCAAAGAGGAGGGGGACAAAATCCCTCCTGAGATGTGTGCAAACCTGGTGGCCAACTACAAGAAATGTCTGACCTCTGTGATTGCCAACAAGGGTTTTTAAACCAAGTACTAAGTCATGTTTTGCAGAGGGGTCAAATACTTATTTCCCTCATTAAAATGCAAATCAATTTATAACATTTTTGACATGCGTTTTTCTGGATTTTTTTGTTGTTATTCTGTCTCTCACTGTTCAAATAAATCTACCATTAAAGTTATAGACTGATCATTTCTTTGTCAGTGGGCAAACGTACAAATTCAGCAGGGGATCAAATACTTTTTTCCCTCACTGTATTAGTTGCATATTGAAATTTATTTATAGAAACTGATTAACACAGGCAGGTGTGCGTTGCTATTAAATGTGTTTATTTATTTCAGTGTTATTTTTAAATAAATGAATGATTTAAATCCTACAGAACACACATGCTTTGTAAGTTTTACTATAGAACCGGATTACTATATAATGTTAATTAAACCTTATATATTAATACTTTGATACACTATGTATGTAGTTTTCCATAAAGGTTTATTTTATTGCAGTCTGTTGAACATTAAATCTTCCATACTACAATGCCTTTTGAAATGAAATACCCTAAACACCTCTCCCACACACCACACTCAGGGATTACTTCTCTTTTTGCTGTACTGCAACTTCAAATTTAAGTATATTGCAATTGACATTTGTCCACCTTTACTGTGATATAACAACCAACAAAATTCAAGCAAAAAACAAATAGAAATATTTTAGGGGAATAAAACCTTGCAATAACCTTGTAGTACAACACTCAGTTTTTTGGGTTAAGAATCTATTTACTTCACATCTTGGTTTGGCAATTTTATTCCTCTTCCATGCTCCAGATCTATCAAATTGCAAGGGTATCCCCTGTGCACAGTATCCCCTTTTCAGTTTGATTTGTAAATCCTATTTTCAATAGGATTTAGATCTGGGCTCTGACAGGGCCAATCCAAGACACTGATCTTCTTCTGAAGCCGTTACTTTGTTGACTTGAATTTGTTCTTTGGGTCATTATTATACTGGAAGATGAAATTTTCTTTATCTTCAGCTGCCTAACTATTTAAGCCCATTTTCACCACAGAGAAAAACTCACAATTGTGACTTTTATCTCAGAATTACTACTTTATATCTGCCAATTATGACTTTTTTTCTTAGAATTGTGAGTTTAAATCTTGCAATTCTGTCTTTATTTATAGCAACTGTGCATTTACATCTTACAATTACAAAACTTAATTTCTCACATATATGAGTTTTCTTTGCATGCCAAGAACAAACTGGCCACCATTAGCCGCAGTGCTAGCATAAAATCTACAGTGAATTATAACATGATTACTCAGCCGAATACAGTTCTTGGGTAAATATTATTTAAATATGGTAAAAGGACAATGTGTGAATCAGGTGTTACTGTTCTGTACTCAACATTTAAATGTTTGTATAAGTTTGTAGCAATGCTAATGCTACTAAAGTATATGGAAAATGACGAGTGTAAATGTCAGTCATTAAAAGCAATAGCGATCTTGTTTATTCCATTAGACACTTTGATGTAAACACCTAGTTCATTGGTATCTTTGTAATTTGTGTCCAAAAATGTATTTATATATAAAAAAAACTAGTACTGACATTATGCTAAATTAGTGCTTAGCAAACTGTGATCCTGTTACTGGTACCTATAACTAAAGACACAAAGTATAAAATACTTTATTTAGTTGTATCTAATTTATTATGGCTTATTAGGGTTAATATAGTGCCAGTGGTATTATCATAGACAGTTCATAATAAATTCATAATAGTTAGCTTTATGCTTACACACTGTATTTAATAGTACAGAAAAGGGGTTTAATTTGAATTATTTCTATAGTATTATAAGGTCATTATAAATGTGCTCATAGTGCTCATAATATGTACATGTTTGTGTGTTTTCCTCCTCACAGTGAGTTGTATGTAAATGATCAACTAGCTGTGTATCACCTGATTTCTAAGACTGGTTTTACATCCTGATTACATCCTGATTAAAAGGTGAGTGATAACTTCAGGAATCACAGCTCTTTTCAGGAACACCACTGAACTGATCTTAGTTAGGGGACAGTGACACTCACGTTTGTTTCTTGATGGACATGATGTGTCCATTAATGGATGGAGTAGAAGGGGGCAAATTGTGCAGAGCTACATATTCATAGTAGTCAGTAGTTGCATACCACATTACTGAAATATTGAGGAATTACATTTTAGAAAGTGTTTGCAATTGTGCGTGTGCATCTAACTGCATAATATCATGATAATGATGTCTGTATAAAATCTGTGCTTCATAGTGTAGAGTCATAAACAAAAGTCTTTATCTCAAAGTAACATCACATATCTTTCTCCCCTGTCAAAGATTGTCACAGAGATGATGGACCCTTGACCCTTTGTGTTCCTTACACCACCACTAAACAAAACATTTTAACATATATTTTATTACTTTTAGTTTTTATTCATTTTAAAGTAAATAAATAGTTTAATGCAATATAAATAAAATAAATAAATAAATGGCCTGCACTTATATAGCGCTTTACACTGTGTCTCATCTCACACACACCAATGGTAAAAGAGCTGCCACGCAATGTGCTAACTTGCCATTGGGAGCAACTTTTCAGTGACGGTTCAGTGTCTTGCCCAAGAATACTTGGGCATGAGTTTTTTTTGTATGATTGTTTGATTTTTTGGGAAACTTTATGAGAAAACTGCTATCTTGATAATTGCTAATTGATATCGATATTAGGTTCAGAAAAGGTTTCATATAGCTGCTTATTAGATACAAATAATAAGCCGTAACTGGTGAATTTGTGTGTGTGTGTGTGTGTGTGTATGTGTGTGTGTGTGTGTGTATGGATGGATTGATTATATATATATATGTATATATATATATATATATATATATATATATATATGTATATATATATATATATATATATCAATCCATCCATCCATCTTCAACCGCTTACTCCTTTTCAGGGTCGTGGGGGAACCCTGAGCCTATCCCAGGAAGCATCGGGCACAAGGCGGGGTACACCGTGGACAGGATGCCAGTCCGTCGCAGGGCACAATCACATACACACTCACACACCCAATCATACACTACGGACACTTTAGACATGCCAATCAGCCTACCATACATGTCTTTGGACTGGGGGAGGAAACCAGAGCACCCGGAGGAAACCATATATACACATATATACAGTATCTCACAAAAGTGAGTACACCCCTCACATTTTTGTAAATATTTGATTATATCTTTTCATGTGACAACACTGAAGAAATGACACTTTGCTACAATGTAAAGTAGTGAGTGTACAGCTTGTGTAACAATGTAAATTTGCTGTCCCCTCAAAATAACTCAACACACAGCCATTAATGTCTAAACCGTTGGTAACAAAAGTGAGTACACCCCAAGTGAAAATGTCCAGTTGAGCCCAAAGTGTTAATATTTTGTATGGTCACCATTATTTTCCAGCACTGCCTTAACCCTCTTGGGCATGGAGTTCACCAGAGCTTCACTGGTTGCCACTGGAGTCCTCTTCCACTCCTCCATGACAACATCACAGAGCTGGTGGATGTTAGAGGCCTTGTGCTCCTCCACCTTCCGTTTGAGGATGCCCCACAGATGCTCAATAGGGTTTAGGTCTGGAGACATGCTTGGCCAGTCCATCACCTTCACCCTCAGCTTCTTTAGCAAGGCAGTGGTCGTCTTGGAGGTGTGTTTGGGGTCGTTATCATGCTGGAATACTGCCCTGCAGCCCAGTCTCCGAAGGCATTCCGAAGTACATGTTGGCATTCATGGTTCCCTCAATGAACTGTAGCTCCCCAGTGCCGGCAGCACTCATGCAGCCCCAGACCATGACACTCCCACCACCATGCTTGACTGTAGGCAAGGCACACTTGTCTTTGTACTCCTCACCTGGTTGCCGCCACACACGCTTGACACCATCTGAACCAAATAAGTTTATCTTGGTCTCATCAGACCACAGGACATGGTTCCCTGGTTTCTTGTGCATCATCTTTAGAAGAGGCTTCCTTCTGGGACGACAGCCATGCAGACCAATTTGATGCAGTGTGCGGCGTATGGTCTGAGCACTGATAGGCTGACCCCCCACCCCTTCAACCTCTGCAGCAATGCTGGCAGCACTCATACGTCTATTTCCCCAAACACAACCTCTGGATATGACGCTGAGCACGTGCACTCAACTTCTTTGGTCGACCATGGCGAGGCCTGTTCTGAGTGGAACCTGTCCTGTTAAACCGCTGTATGGTCTTGGCCACCGTGCTGCAGCTCAGTGTCAGGGTCTTGGCAATCTTCTTATAGCCTAGGCCATCTTTATGTAGAGCAACAATTCTTTTTTTCAGATCCTCAGAGAGTTCTTTGCCATGAGGTGCCATGTTGAACTTCCAGTGACCAGTATGAGGGAGTGTGAGAGCGATGACACCAAATTTAACACACCTGCTCCCCATTCACACCTGAGACCTTGTAACACTAACAAGTGACATGACACCGGGGAGGGAAAATGGCTAATTGGGCCCAATTTGGACATTTTCACTTAGGGGTGTACTCGCTTTTGCTGCCAGCGGTTTAGACATTAATGGCTGTGTGTTGAATTATTTTGAGGGGACAGCAAATTTACACTGTTACACAAGCTGTACACTCACTACTTTACATTGTAGCAAAGTGTCATTTGTTCAGTGTTGTCACATGAAAAGATATAATCAAATATTTACAAAAATGTGAGGGGTGTACTCACGTTTGTGAGACACTGTATATAAAACATATATACATACATACACACACACAGGTGCAAAAGTTAAGTTTTCTCATTAATTTAATTCAAATAGTGGAACTTTCATATATTTTAGATTCATTACACATAAAATGACATTTTTCAGGTCTTTTTATTTTAATCTTGATACTTACAGCTTACAGCTCGTGGAAATCAAAAGTCCAATATCTCAAAATATATAGAATTTATAACACAGAGATGTCAACCTTCTGAAAAGTATGTTAATTTATGTACGCAAAATGCATAAATGCAGGGCTCCTTTTGCATGAATTACTGTATCAATGCAGCATGGCATGGAGGCAATCAGCCTGTGGCACTGCTGAGGTGTTATGGAAGCCCATGTTGCTTTGATAGCGGCCTTCAGCTCATCTGTATTATTGGATCTGCTGTCTCTCACAGATTCTCTATGGGCTTCAGGTCAGGCGAGTTCGCTGGCCAATCAACCACAGTAATACCATGGTCAGCAAACCAGTTACTAGTAGTTTTGGCACTGTGTGCAGGTGCCAAATCCTGTTGGAAAAGGAAATCAGAATCTCCATAAAGCTTGTCAACAGATGGAAGCATGAAGTGCTCTAAAATCTCCTGGTAGACGACTTCATTGACTCCTGACTTGAGAAAACACGGTGGACCAACACTAGCAGATTACATGGCAACCCAAATCATCACTGACTGTGGAAACTTCACTGAGGACTTCAAGCTACTTGGATTCTGTGCCTCTCCATTCTTCCTCCAGACTCTGGGGGCCTTGATTTCTAAATGAAATGCAAAATTTACTTTCATCTTCCCCATGATTGTGTTTATGTGTACTGAACCATACTGAGACATTAAAGGCTCAGGAAACCTTTGCAGGTGTTTTGAGCTAATTAGCTGATTAGAGCTCTTCTCAGGTAGACATTTCTATATTATAAATTCATTATTCATAAATTCGTTAACATTTTGAGATACTGGATTTTTTATTTCCATGAGCTGTAAGCCATAATCATCAAGATTAAAATAAAAAAAAGACTTGAAATATTTCACTTTATGTGTAATGAATCAGAATATACGAAAGTTCCACTTTTTGAATTAAATTACGGAAAAAATGTACTTTTCCACGACATTCCAATTTTTTTTTTTTTTTTTTTGATCAAGGTTTCTTTATTAACATTTTTCAAATTAAACACCAACCAAACAGACAGAACAACGCCCCCCCCCCCCCCCCCGCCAGACACAGAACATACATATTACATATTATAAAGCCAGACCACCATAGAAGAGAGCAAAAGAAACAAAATTATAGACAATGATCACATAACAATACTGTCAGCAACCACGTCTCTGACAAAGTACAGAAAAGGTTGCCAGATTCTGTAAAATTTCCCAGTCGCCCCCCTGACAGTGTACCTAATCTTTTCCAACTTAAGATGAGACATGACTTCCCTGACCCAATGACCATACACTGGTGGAGTGGGATCCTTCCATCTAAACAGTATTAATCTCCTGGCCAGGAGAGTACAGAAGGACATCATGCTGGTCTCGTACCATCTAATAGGAGTATTCTCCGGGGTCACCCCAAACATCGCAATAAGAGGGGACGGCTGTACTACTCTTCCCAATATCTTAGTAAAGGTCTCAAATATAGATTGCCAGAATGTGTACAGCTTTGGACATGTCCACAACATATGCACAGAGTGGCTGGGGCCTGTTTGCATCGATCACATGTGGGATCTATGTCGGAATTAATCTTCGAGAGTCTAGCTTTGGACCAATGCAGACGGAGAACAATTTTAAATTGGTCAACCGCATGTCTGAGACATATGGAGGAGGAGAAAATCCCCTGGATTACCTTGCACCAATCAGCATCAGAAATTGATTCGCCTAAGTCCGCCTCCCATTTATTCTTAAGGAGATCTAGGGACAACAAATCATGCATGCTGAGTAGGTCATAGATAACCCTTATTGTCTGCTTCCTCGCCAGTTTACAGTTAAAAATTGCATCTAATAGCGAATTGGAAGGCCACAACGGGAAGGTGTCCGAATTTAACGCCACAAAGCTTCTAAGCTGCAAATATTTATAAAAATGCGATCTGGGAATGTCACATTTCTGCATGAGCTGCTCGAATGAGACAAAAACGCCCTCAAAATAGAGATCAGACAGTAAGACAGCTCCCTTTCTAGACCAAGTAACAAAAGTCTTATCCAACAAAGATGGGAGAAACAGAGGATTATTTGCAATTGGCCCCATGAGTGACAAGTCCCCAAGAGAGAAAGTTCTTCTAAACTGATTCCAAATTTTGATTGAGTGTACAACAACTGGATTAGAGGTAAAGCTAGACAGAATTTGTGCGAATGGTAATTTAGCACACAGTAGGGCCGCTGGGGAGGTGGACGCGATGGACGCCCCCTCCATAAGTGTCCACACAGGGGCTGCCACACTCTCCCCCATCCAGTACAACAATGATCTTATATTAGCTGCCCAGTAGTAGTACATAAAGTTTGGGAGTGCCATCCCTCCCTTCGCTCGAGGTCTCTGCAATATATGCCTTTTGATCCGTGGTGGCTTTTTGTTCCAGATAAAGGCTAATATCTGATTGTTCAGTTTTGAAAAGAAGGATTTTGTAAGAAACACTGGGAAACACTGAAAAACATATAAAAATTTAGGCAGCACATTCATCTTTATGACCTTCTAATTTTTTGAGATGTACTTCAACACATCTTGTATTAAAACTATATGCCCAAAAGTATGCGTACACCTGACCATGATGTTAGATCTAATGTTTTGGAAATATTTTGTACCCCTCTCCTGACCAATATCTTTCGACAATGAAATCCCATAAATGCTTTGTAAGCTTTTTGTAGACCATGGCTTCAGGCCTCAAATGAAATCAGGAAGATGTGAAGAAAATCCTACAAAAAGAGCTGCCATTTATTTGGGGTTAATCAGAATTGATGAGCTTGAACATAAGTGGTTAATTCTGTATTGATTGCACCTGTTAATTTTAAATCCACTGTGTGTCCAATTCTATGCTTGCATAGTTAATATCTCTGACTTTTGGGGGTCTCACAACTAAAATGGCAGAACAGATAAATTCTGCTGTCAAGGGTTAATCTATTTGAAAATCTGTGGTCTGACCTGTCCACCAGCATTCTCCATTTAAATTGACAGGAGAATGGAAGAAAATGTGGATAATTTCTTGGGGCACTGTACCTATATTCTCACTGTATGTTGTGGCATCATTGTGCAAAAATATACCCAAGCCTGCAGTAAAAAAGCACTGGATTTTGTGTACATGTAAACATTAAACATACTCAATATAGCCTTACTAATTGGAAGGAGCCAAAAGGCAAGTCACACTTAAAGAGGGAGACCAAGAGAGATATCACCATTATTAATTTACACATTTTACTTATTCATTTATTAAGTTGTTTAAGTATTTGTTACTTTTATGATCTTTCAAAAAAAGACAGAGAGAGGGAGAAAGAGAGAAAGACAGAAGGGGACAAAGCTAATTTTTGGTATCATAGAAGAACTGCTATAGCAGGTGAGTTCCACAATCAATTTCTATAGTATTTCATGACATTTAATTTTGAGCCGTTTGCTCTCTTCCCACTTCCTTCTAACCTATTTATTGTTATTTTAGATAAACACCTCCATGTTATTTATCCAATGTTAATCCGCTCCAGTTTTCTTGCTAGTAACAAGAAGTACAGTGATTTAATGACTGTCTTGACATGATAGCAACTGAGCAACTTTTTACAAGTTATAAAAAAGTTTCTTTCTGTTCTGTGAAATAAATGGCTTACTTTAGATGTGATTTGTAATAGGTAAAATAAAAAACAACAACATTAAACTTTCACTATAGAAAGAAACAAAAGGTTTGAAAGAGTGCATTACAGTATTAAGAATGATAACCATGAATGAACTTTCACCATGTTCCTGTTACACCAATCCTCACATGTTTTCAGAACTGCTCATTGTGCTTTTAGTAGTTCACACGGTCCAACTGAGTAATAGTAGACACAGCCATAAGTTATAATCAAAATTTAGGATCAGAAACTTTCCATTCTATGTATATGAGGTTTGAAACCAACCAGATGTATAACGTGAAATCAATTTCTTTCACAATGCTATTAAAAAATTGGGCTTCAATTAATTCACAAGATGTGTCCATGTATACAGTCCCCTTCGAAACTATTGGAATGACAAGGCAAATTCATTTGTTATTGCTGTAGACTGAAGACATTTGAGCTTTAGATCAAAAGATGAACATGAAAAGAGAATTTCAGCTTTTATTTCCTGGTATTTATATGTAGATGTGTTAAACCACATAGAACATAGCACATTTTGTATCAGACCACCCAATTTGCAGGTGAGCAAAAGTATTGGAACAGGTGGCTGACAGGTGTTTCTTATTGACCAGGTGTGTCCTGTTAGATTAATTGTTTAAACAATAAATAGCTCTGAACATCTACTCCTGGTTTTAGCCTTCAGTTTCACTTGTGAAGACTGCATTTGTCATTAAAAAGGATAAGCCAACATGAAGATCAGAGAGCTGTCTATGGGAGAAAAGCAAGCCATTTTGAAGCTGACAAAATAAGGAAAATCATTGCACAAACATTTAGCATAGCCAATAAAATAATTTTGAATGTCCTGAAAAAGAAAGAAACCACTGGTGTACTGAGAAACAGACATCAAATGGGTCAGCCAAGGAAAACAACAGCAGCTGATGACAGAAACATTATGAGAGCTGTGACGAAAACCCCAAAAACAACAGTCAGGGACATCACCAACAACCTCCAAAGGGCAGGGGTGAAGGTATCACAATCAACCTTTTGAAGAAGACTTTGAGAGCAGAAACATAGAGGCCATACCCCAAGATGAAAACCAATCATCAGCAGTAAGAATTTGAAAGCCAGATTGAATTCAAAAAGAAATATAGAGATGAGCCTCCAAAGGTCTGGAAACAAGATTGACCTGTACTAAATTGCTGGAAAAGTCAAAGTGTGAAGAAAGAAAGGATCTGCTCATGATCCAAAAAATACAAGCTCTGTGAAACAGGTTGGAGGAAGTGTCGTGCATGGGCTTGCATAACTACTTCTGGAACAGGCTCACTAATCTTTATTGGTGATGTAACTCATGATGGTAACAGCAGAATGAATTCAGAAGTTTACAGGAACATTTTGTCTGCCAAGTTATAGAGAAAAGCATTGAAATTAATCAGGAGGAACCTTATCATGCAGCAAGACAATGATCCAAAACACACTGCCAACTCAACAATGGACTTTATCAGGGGAAAAGTGGAAGGTTTTAGACTGGCCAAGCCAATCACCAGACCTTTTTCCAATGCATTGAGCATGCATTTCACCTTCTGAAGAGGAGACTTAAATGAGAAACCTCCCCGAAACAAACAACATCTGAAAGTAGCTGCCATAAAAGCCTGGAAAAAAAAGCCATCACAAAAGAGGCCAAAAATTTGGTGATGTCAGTGATTCACAGGCTTGATCCATATCCCTTAATGCAAGGAATAGGCAATCAAACATAAAGTGTTTACTTTAATTTATGTTAAGACATATGTTCCTATACTTTTGCTTGCCTAAAAATTTGGCGGTATGATACAAAAGGTTCTATTCGTTGTTGTTCTAGGTCCTTTATGTTGTTTAACACATCTAGATATAAATACCAGTAAATAAAAGCTGAAATCCTAAACTCTTGTCTCATATCCATCTTTTGATCTCAAACCCAAATGTCTTTGGTGTATAGCACAAACAACTGAATTGTCCTTGCCATTCCAGTAGTTTCATAGAGGACTGTACATGGGGTAAAACATCTGTATTTAGAACATCAATTGATTATCTAGGTCAGTGGTTCTCAACAGGGGGAGATCAGAAGGGGTGCGTGAATTTTTTCAAGAAAAAAAAGACAGGACATCGTTTGGGTACTCTGTGTATTTTATTGCTTTTCAAATAGAATGTGCATAAATGGAAAACTCCACGTTCTCTCCCTCTGTATCTTCTTTTTGCTGGGAAGAGGCGGAGTTTAGCCTGTCTTTTATCTAACTGTCAGTTCAGACCAGTGTTGCTAACTTAGTGACATTTCAGACCCTTTTAGCAACTTTTTTTGCAAAAAAAAAAAAAAAGCACCTAGCGACTTTTTGGACAAACCTTAGTGACTTTCTGTCTTATGTCTGCAGTACTGTCCTGCACGTGCAAGGTCTTGCTTTCTTGCTGGACTCTCACCTCTGCTCTGTTCAGTGAGAGTCTGAGAGCCGGAGATTTAACAATGTCACATAACAAAAGCATTCTTATGTGAATGTTTTTAGAACATAAGACGAATGGAATGCAACATGTTTTACATGTAAAATAGTACATGTTATTACAGCCTAGTTCTCTTGTTCAAAGTAGTTATAGTGTTCCATATCATTCATGTTCCATACCCGTCCATTATATACTTTTATAAAAGTATTTTTTTTAAATAATAAAAGTTATGAAAAGTAATTAAAAAAAAGTAGAAAAAAAAAGCACAAAAACAAAAATATCTATCAAAAACAGATTATAGATTAGGTATGTGTGAGTATATACACATGCATGTGTGAGTATATACACATGCATGTGTATATATATATATATATATATATATATATATATATATATATATATATATATATATATATATATATATATTTATATATATATATATATATATATATATATATATATATATATATATATATATTTATATATATATATAGAGAGAGAGAGAGAGAGAGAGAGATTTTAAATAGAATAGATCATCACTATACCTGGTCTCCTCCAATATGGGGGGGGGGGGGGCACACATGATAGGGAAAGTTTGGGGGGCTTTGGTTGCAAAAGGTTGAGAACCTCGGATCTAGGTGGACCATTAAGATTACTGTAGTCACCTGCATGCATCTAATCACATGAATTGTCCATCTCTGCCATCTATAATCCACCCATGGAGCAGCTGTGGCTCAGGTGTTAGAGTGGGTTGTCCACTAATTGTAGGGTTGGTGGTTCGATTCCACATGGCTCCACTTGCCGAAGGGTCCTTGGGCAAGATTGCTCCCAATGGCAAGCTAGCACCGTGCATGGCAGCTCTGCTACCATTGGTGTGTGAGTGTGTGTGTGAATGAGTGAATGAGAAACAGTGTAAAGCGCTTTGTAGAACCGCTACGGTTAAAAAAGTGCTATATTTACCATTTACCATACTAATTGGCTGACAGTTGATTAAAAAAAAAGACAATGCAGCATTATACAGCAGAACCTGTATAATGGGAGCAGCAGGGAATGCATGAACCATTCATCTGATTATTTAAGTAATAATGTCGTGCGTGTGTGTGTGTGTGTGTGTGTGTGTGTGTGGAAACCTGGGAAAACCCATTGGATGTCAATGTAGCTGTAATCTGGCAAACAACCAAAAAAGACCAATAAATCAGGTTTTTTTGCCTCCTTTTTGAGAACTCTGTTTTAGAAAACGTCTGGGTTACACAGGTAACCCTGTTCACTGAGAAGGCAACGAGACGTTGCGTTTAGCATAACAGTATAGGAACGCCCTTGCGCGCATGACCGGTATCTGAAGCTTGTGTAAAATCATGCCTCTACTTATAGGCCTGCCATGATCAGGTGATGTGGCAATTAAGCACGTCACATGATATATACATGGCACCTGTGAACCACACCACCAGCCTCTATTATCTGAAGCGAAGACACAATTCACAGGCCTGCCCTGGTATGACAAAGCTACGCAACGTCTCATTCCTTTCTCAGGGAACAGGGTTACATGCGTAACCCAGATGTTCCCTTTCAAAGGGAACTTCGATGTTGTGTTTAGCATAACAGTATGGGAGGGAGAATACCCACTCTGTCATACCGAGGGTGCGGCCTGTTCAAAAAGACCCAAGCCCAAGGGTCACTGTAAGACACTCGAGCCCGGGGTGGAATGAATATCCAGGCTGCAATAACGAATGAATGTGTGTGGCATAGACCATCCTGCAGCAGCACACACATCCTGTAAGGATACCCCTTTGGACAAAGCCTTCGAGGAGGCGACCTCCCTAGTGGAATGAGCTCTTATACCCAGAGGCGTAGCAAGACCGCGCGCCTCGTAAGCCATAGAGATTGCTTCCACTATCCAATTAGAGATGCACTGCTTTGACACAGCATCACCTCTACTATCGCCGCCAAAGCAGACCAGCAACTGCTCCGACTTACGCCACTTGCCGGAGCAATGGACGTAAGTACAGAGAGCCCTTACTGGACACAGCAGGTGCATCCTCTCTTGTTCCGGTGTGAGGAATAGAGGAGGGCAGAAAGCCTGCAACACCACAGGGTGGGCAGCCGATGTAGGCACTTTAGTAATATAATCCAGCCTAGGATACAGGAAGGCCTTGGCTAATCCAGGGGCAAAGTCAAGGCAGGAAGGGGCAACAAAGAGAGCTTGCAGATCTCCCACTCTCATGAGAGATGTCAGGGCCAGCAGAAGAGCTACCTTTAGAGTCAGATGCTTCTCCGAGGCTGACTCTAAGGGCTCAAATGGGGCCCCGACAGACCTTCCAAGACCACAGTAAGGTCCCAGGAAGGTATGCAGGGCCTGCAGATGGGCCTCAGCCGCCTGACACCACGCATGAACCTCGAAGTTAGAGGATGTTGCCCCACAGAGGCTCCATCAACAGGGGCATGGCTGGCTGAAACGGCGGCCATGTAAACCCTGATTGTAGAAGGAGCCAACCCTGCTGAGAAACGTTCTTGTAAGAACTCCAGGACTGTAGCTATTGTGCAGTTCACTGGGTCTAGCTGCCGTTCCTCACACCACAAGACAAAAAGCCGCCACTTGAGTGCATACAATTTCCTTGTGGATGGTGCTTTAGCATTTAACATGGTCTCTACAACCTCACTTGTGAGACCAGAATCTATGAGCTGGTGCCCCTCAGTGGCCAGACCCACAGTTTCCGTAGTTCTGGCCGAGGGTGATAAATCAGCCCTCTGGCTTGAGACAGTAGATACCTGCAGATGGGAATCTCCCAAGGAGTACCGTCGAGCAGGGAAATTTATCTCCAAGAACCATATCCGAGCCGGCCATTAAGGTGCTACTAGCAGCAGACCTAGACGTCTTGGCGAACTCTCACTAGAACTTGTGGGAGCAGAGCGATCAGGGGAAAAGCATATAGATGTGATCTTGGCTACGTGTGCACCATGGTGTCCAGCTCCAATGGTGCGGGAGGAGTGAGGGCGAACCACAGCAGGCAGTGTGTTGTCTCCTCGGAGGTGAACACATCCACTTCTGCTTGTCCGAACCTCCGCCATATGGACTCCACCACTTGCGGATGGAGCCTCCAATCCCCGGGCCTCAGCCCCTGTCTCGACAGGATGTCTGCCCCTACATTCTGGCTGCCCGGAATGTACATTGCACTCACTGACAAGAACTTTCCCTCTGCCCAGAGAAGGATTAGTTGCGCCTGCGTGAACAGGGGGCATGAACGTAACCCTCCCTGGTGGTTGATATATGAGACCACCGCTGTATTGTCTGACATAAGTAGCACATAGTGACCTCTCAGCTGAGGAAGAAAGAATTTCAGTGCTAGGAATATGGCAATTTATCTTTAAGCGATTTATATGCCACTCCAGATGAGGGCCGCTCCAAAGACCGTGAGCTGGACAGCCATCTAAGACTGCACCCCAGCCCATGAGGGACGGGTCTGTCATTACCGTCTTGCGATAAGGAGACGCCCCTAGACTGTGACCAGAGGCTAGAAACTGCGGACACCTCCAAATACTCAGAGCACATAGGCATCGCAGAGTGACACTGATTACTCTCAGAGGTTTCATCCTCGGATGAAACCCCTGTCTTTTTAGCCACCACTGAAATGGTCTCATGTGCAATAGGCCCAACGGTATTATGTTGGCTGCTGCTGCCATAAGGCCCAACAGTCTCTCGTAGAGACTGGAGGGGATGCCCAGTCCTAGCTTTATCTTGCTCAAAGTTGATAGGACCGATCCTATGCGTGTTGGGGATAGAAAGGCGTCATCATAGTAGAATCCCATATAACCCCTAGAAAAGCACTGGAGAAAGCATACTTTTCTGAGGTTCAACCTGAGCCCCAAGCTCCTCATGTGGGCAGGAACAACATCTCGATGTTGAACCGCCAGTTCCCTGGATCGTGCTAGAATTAACCAGTCGTCCAGGTAGTATAGAACACGGATGCCCTGGAGTAGCAAGGGAGCCAGAGCAGCATCCATGCACTTTGTGAAGGTGCAAGGGGATAAAGCTAGCCCGAAGGGAAGAACCCGAATTTGGTATGCATTGTCTCCAAACGCAAACCTCAGCAACTTCCTGTAACTGGGCAATACTCCTATGTGGAAAAATGCATCTTTCAGATCTATCGTCACAAACCAGTCCTCGAACTGAATCTGTGGCACGATAAGTTTGAGCGTCAGCATCTTGAACCTGTATGTCCGAAGAGTACGGTTCAGATGATGCAGATCTAAAATTGGCCGCATACTACCATCTTTTTTGCGGACCAGGAAATAACGGCTGTAAAAACCTCCCTCCCTTAGGGAACGGGGTACATGTTCTATGGCCCCTTTGTCCAAAAGGGAACTTACTTCCTGTGCTAACATTGGGCTCTGCTCTGTGCTGACAACTGTGGTGAGCACACCTCTGAACCAGGGGGGTCGAGCTCTGAACTGGACCTGGTAACACTTTTGTATGGTAGACAGAACCCATGGAGACACATTTGGCAGTAGTTTCCATGCTGCCAAATGGTCTTTCAGTGATGTTAGCTTTTCCACATTCCGTTGGAGGGAAAGCATCAGATTTCCGTCGCCCTGTGACAGCTCGTTGACCAGAGAAGGCTGAAAATGTGGATGACCTTGGCCAGGGCAGGCCCTACAGTAGCACTAGGGGCTATCTGCCCTAACAACCTCATGTCCCCTGATACATCCCTCCGTGGTCCATCAGGACCGTTCCTTCCTTGCCTGGTTTGCTTTTATGATCATTCTTAGATCAGGCCTCTTAGCAGGCTATGACCGCCTGGTCCCCCTGGCTCTCTGCGGGGGGAGGTGGGCTGCCACACTCGCCTTCTGTGCCTCCCTTGCACTAGCACTGGCCCCATTCATGGATGTCCGGGCGAACTCGACACAACTGGGAAGGAACTGGCTGAACGCTGCCATTTGCTGTTTTGCCTCGCGAAACCTGTTGGCGATGACATTAACCGCGCTACCAAACGGGCCGAAAGGTTTGACAGGGGTGTCCAGCAAGGAGACCTTATCTTTGTCCCCCATCCCTGAGAGGTTGAGCCATAGGTGCCTCTCTGCAACAACCAGGCTACCCATTGAACGGCCGATATGACGGGCCTTTTGTTTGGTCGCCCGGAGAGATAAATCTGTGGCACGGTGCAGCTCTGCCACTGCCTCAGGCCTAATTCCCTCCCCAGTATCGAGCTCACTCAGCAGTTCTGCTTGGTAGGCCTGCAACACTGCCATTGTATGCAGTGACCCACAAGCAATACCCGCTGCCGCATAGGCTTTGCCCACCAACGCCGAGGTGGCCTTACATGGCTTAGAAGGTAAAGTTGGCCTCCCTAAATTACCTGCCATTGATGGAGAGAGGTGGCTCGCAAGCGCCTCCTCCACCTTTGGCATCGCTAAATAGCCATGCTGCTCACTCCCCATGATGGCTGAGTAATCAGGCGTTGTGGGGTTATAAACACGGCTAGTGTATGGTTTTCTCCAGAAGCGTGATATCTCATCATGCACTTCTGGAAAAAAGGGGAGTTTTCTGCGGTGTGAGGGAGATTTATTTTCACTGGAGAGGAAGTGCTCATCCAGCCTGCTATGAGCCAATTCCTCTTCCCCAGGCCAGTCTATATTCAACTTTTCAACTGCTGTAGTAATCACCTCAAGCAGCTCTTTATATGCTTGAGAGCTGTTGTCAGTTTTTGGTGCAATGGCACCCTCTACCAACTCCTCGGAGTCAGCGAGGATCTTTTGGCTTTCCATAGGGGAAGGACGAGTCGCGACGCGAGCTCCAGAGTCAGGTGGAGAGCCGGACCTGGAAGACAGAGCAAGAGGTAGAGCAGCGCTCGTCTCCGGCTCCTCTTCCAAATTCATACAAGAACCCCACGACCTTAGCCGGTTGGCTGCCATGGCAGCAGCCGGCCCAGATCCACGAGGCTCTGAAACCCAACTCCCTTCGGACGAGAAGAGAGCGAGCCGAGAGCGGAGCTGCCTAATTGTGAAATGTTCACAATGCTGACAGACAGACCCCTCGAGGGCTGCTGTCGCATGCTCTACGCCCAAACACTTCACACAGAAAGTGTGTCCGTCTCCTCCCGTGATGAAACGGGAGCAAGGTGTAACACACTTTCTGAATTCTTTCTCGCTCATTCTTTCTTTCTCTTTTCTTTTCTTTTTTTTTTAAAGGGATAGAAACGTTTAGAGATTTTTGAGAAAAGAAGAGTAGAAATGAAGCGTCTTCTGTCACACAAACGGACATGCAGTCTCGCTGAAGATAATAAGACTGGCAGCGTGGTTCATAGGTGCCATATATATCATGCGACGTGCTTAATTGCCATGTCACCTGACCATGGCAGGCCTATAAGTAGAGGCATGATTTTACACAAGCTTCAGATACCGGTCACGCGCGCAAGGGCGTTCCCAAACTGTTATGTAAACGCAACATCGAAGTTCCCTTTGAAAGGGAACCACAAATATGTTGCATGAAATTGAGGTGGAAATGCTTTCATTTGCTTTATAAACTTTCCTAGGCTTTCTGATAAAAATTGCACTGGTAAGGAATCAATGAGTTAACAAAAGCTGTGGTAAAAAAAAAAAAAAAAAGGGCAGTCTGTCTAAAGATGATCATTGAAGTCATTGAAAATTGATTGCTCTGTGCGCTTTCCGCACACAGTGAATGTCAGGCTTTGGTTAAGCTGTTGGATTGCTGTGTCCAATAAAGCAAAATAAACTAAATCCTAAACAGATACCAGATGTTAATTTCTGTGATACACCTGCATTGTCACATTTTCAAAACAGAGGAGTGCTTATATACTCTATACAGATGACAACAGAAAGAAAGTTGAATGACCTAAGATGTTTGAATGACCGTATAAAAATATGGGAAATTTAGCCAACAGATCTCACTGAAATAATCACATTATTATGAGGAAAAATATCATTTTATTAACTGAAAATATCACATTAATATGTTATTATGAGACAAATTACATGAAAATATTGTTTTAAGTGGAAAATATCACATTTTTACTTAAAAAAAACATCAAAGTTGTGTTATTTCATCAAATATTGCATTACAAAATGTTGCATTATTACAGGAAATTTCACATACAAGATAAATAGGTGAGAAAAGCAACTTAACTGATCTGGTAAATGGAGCAGTTGACAGAATTAGTACAATTCTACTTTATGCTTGGCTTAGAACATAACGAGATTTTAGTATCACAGCAGTGTTCAGTGTATTGCCATCAGTATACAGACAGTACAAATAATTTCCAATTCACAGCATTTTTACAGACCCAAAAAGTGGTTACACCTTTTAGAGGTTGCTTTATTACTAGCTGATCAACTTGAAGGACATGGGAAACTTCATGGTTACAAATTACAGCATATTAAATGTCTACAGGCTGAGTATGTTGTTACACAAAATGCTGTCCGGCTTCTATTAAAAACTTTGGATCCTCGTGGAGTTGAGCTGAGATGCAGAAATTGTTTTCAACACAGGCTACACAGGAACCCAAGTCCTAACTGCAAGCCCATCACTTGTAATTACATGTTATTTCTTCCTAGCAACACAATATTTGATTAAAAAAAAAAAGTTTTTTCACATACTAACATGATTCATGTTTTTCTCCTAATAACACAGTGTATTTCTTATAATAATGTGATCGTTTCTCATAAGTATGTGAAATTTTTAGGTAATAATGTAATATTTTCTAATATTTCTAAAAAAATAACGTAATATTTTTCTCATTATAAAGAGATATTGATTTGATTTTTTTCATGTATGGCAGCCAGAGTTTCTGTACAAATTAAATAAATAAATAGTAGTTGCTTTTAGACAATGCATTGGTGTTTCTCAGTGAAGTCAAAATGGAATTATTGTAGTTGAGACACTCAAAAGAGACACATTTCCATTCAGGAAAACCTGCAGTTTTCACAACTTCATACAATAGAAATTTCCATATTTGAAAAGTTTTCTCAGTCTGCTACACATATTGTTGCTCTCAAATAGCATTCAGTGGTTTATGTGTATAATAAAGTTCAGCATAAAATACTGTAATATACATATTGTAAAATAGAGATGCAGAAAAAAACATTTAGATTCAAAGTTTGAATAACAAATGACCAATGTCATTAACTCTTATACAGACTTAAATCTACTCTAAATATAGTCATTACCTATGCAGTGTGGAATATATTTAATGCCATATCTGCAGCTACCTGCAGATCTTCAAATTTTATCTACCTCTAAAATGAAATACACCTTATTTGAAATAGTCTAGCTTGATATAAAATTCTGATGAAATATTTGTGTTACTGGTGTTCTATTCTAGACAAAAATGTAATTGTTTTGTTGAAAATACCACTAAAATCTTTTTTTTTGTTCTAAATGTTCTTTATTCTTTTACCCAGATTGGGCTTTCTATACTTGGGAAATGACACGCTCCTTCCAGCAGTTGCTCCGAGACTACCTAGCAAAGCAGCGCATTTGCAAAAACCGTTTGGTAACCAAAGATGGACACTGCAACATTGAATATGGCAACGTGAGGTACAGCAGTCGCTTTGCATATGTGCAGGATTTCTGGACCACCTTTGTGGAGATACGTTGGCGTTTCATTATTTTATTCTTTGTGGCCTCCTTCACTCTTAGCTGGTTCATTTTTGGACTTATTTGGTACTGGATTGCTCATAACAATGGTGATCTTTGGTGGCAAAATCCACCTTCGGACCACAAACCATGTATATATAACGTTTTTGGCCTCACAACTGCTTTCCTTTACTCACTTGAAACACAGATGACTATTGGCTATGGTCTGCGAGTGCTCAGTCCATACTGCCCTGGTGCTGTCGCCCTAATTATTATCCAGTCCATCATTGGTTTACTTATTAACTGCTTCTGGTGTGGACTGGTTATGGCCAAAATCACCTTACCCAAGAAAAGAGCCAAGACCATTACCTTCAGCAAAATAGCAGTTATTTGCTCCAAAAATGCTGTCCTCTGTTTGCAGATAAGAGTAGCAAACTTACGTAAGACCTTAATGATTGGAAGCCAGCTATATGGCAAGCTGCTTAGAACAACAGTCACTCCAGAAGGTGAGACCATCATTCTGGACCAGGTCAATATTGATTTTATGGTTGATGCTGGAAAAGACAACCTCTTCTTCATTTGTCCTTTGACATTATACCATGTAATTGATAAGACAAGTCCATTTTTTAAATTTGCTTTGGACACACTTCTTCAACAGGAGTTCGAGCTAGTGGTATTTTTGGATGGCACAGATGAATCCACCAGCTCATCCTGCCAGGTCAGGACTTCCTACATCCCTCAGGAGATTAAGTGGGGTTACAAGTTCCTCCCAATCATCTCCCGCAGTAAAGAAGGGAAATATCATGTGGACTTTTCCAATTTTGACAGAGTGGAGCCAATTTCAACTGCACACTGTGCTCACTGCTTCTACAATGGCCAAAGCCAACATCACAGAAATGGCAGAAATGGCATTGACAACCAGGGGTTTGAAGCAATTGAAGTTGATGATCATATTAGTGGTACAGAAATGTAAGATAGACCTCTGCATTCACCAAAGGTTTATTTGCTTGCAGTATATATACTCAGCAAGAAAAGAAACGTCCTCTCACATTCAACTGCTTGTATTTCCATCAAATTTCTGAAAATGTGTAATTCTTTGTATTAACATAAATACATTCAACAGCTGAAACATAAACAAGTTTCACAGATATTTGATGAACAGAAATGGAATAGTGAGTCCCTGGAAAAAAAAAAAGGCGGGGGGGGGGGGGGGGTACCAGTATCAAAAGTAACAGTCAGTATCTGGTGTTGTCACTAGCAGTTGTGCTTTGTCAGTTCTTGCTGTGAGATGTTACCCCACTCTTCCTCCAAGGCATTTGCAAGTTCTCAATCAAGTCTGGGGGGACACATGGTTACATGTATTTTTATATATCTTTAAAATACAGCCTTCACAGTCTTCTGAAAAAGAGACATTTCTTTTTTTGCTGAGTATGTGTATATATATATATATATATATATATATATATATATATATATATATATATATATACACACACACATAAATAATTTATGCATTGCTTTTTATGGATGCACAAAAATCACTGAATTAAACTACAGTCCTAAATTAATAATAAAAGCTCCCTTTCACTGCCCCTTATGGTTTCTGTTACTCACTGCTTTTAGGCATATTGTTTTACTTTTGATCATAGTGTTTTAATTAAACATTGCAGATCTTACTTACTCTGTGTATCACCGCATCTGCATCGTGAGTGAGGAGCAATGCGGCCTCTAACCTCTAATGCGGTTACTAACAGATCACTTCTGGTATAATAAATGACAGAATTTACATTGCAAGCGAGCAAATACAGCATATAATGACAATAAGCTTAAACTAAACTAAACCTTTTAAGCAACTTGCACCAGGTTCCGAAGTCCTTACACACAGTGGAGCATTTTGATATAAACATAAGTTTGTGCTCGTGCATCACTGTTTGATTTCCGCGGTGTTAAATATAAAATGCCTCCCTGCCTTAGACGACTTTCTTCGTCAGTCACTTGATGATTTCGGCTCTGTATGATGGTGACTGAGGTCATGTTGGGAATAAAAGGTAACGTTTACAAACAGTAAACTGAAGAAAGTCATTGTCAGTGACACTGGGTGTCTGCTACTGCTAGCGTGCGTATGACATCATGCACCGTCGACTAGGAAGCGGCTTATACTTCCGGTTAAAACTGATAATGTTCTATTTGTGATGATATTACCTTTCTAAAATTCACACACTAGATGGTAGAGTATATAAAGCATAGTGTAAGTGTATAGTACTTAATTTGCGACACAACTTTAGTATTTACTCTCCGAAGCGTGTTTTCGGAACAGAAGTAATGTAATGAGTAAACGCACCCAGTGCCGTGCGCAGAGTAACTTTTTAATTTTATTGATTAATTGTTGCAGCTTTTATATATATATATATATAAAGAAATATATTTATATAAATATTATATAAATATCCATCCATCCATCTTCTATACCGCTTGTCCTTCCTTCAGGGTCACAGGGAAACCTGGAGCTTATCCCAGGGGGCACAAGGCAGGGTACACCCTGGACAGGGTACCAATCTATCGCAGGGCATATTATATTATATTATATATATATATATATATATATATATATATATATATATATATATATATACACACACATCTTTACTTGAGGTTGACTATTTGCTCTCATTTTATTTTACTTTTTGTAGGTAGTCAGTGGCCTACTGGTTAAGCCAGATCACCATCAGCCTGTGGAAAGTACTGTTCTTCATGTTAATTAGCTAGCAAAATATTGTTGGCTAGCTACTGTTAGGTATCTAATTCTGACCATTATCCTTACTATCTAAGTCTGTCCAACCCTAATAAAATTTATTATGTATTTCTACTATATTTACCTTAATTTTCTTGAACTGTTTGAATAAAATTAATAAGAAACTGTTTTTTTAAAGTACATGTTCAGGCTCAATCCTCTTAGTGATAAGAAATATATCTCTGATTGGGTTAATTTTTGTGTGGAGATATTTATTATTTTTATTACTGTGATATCATAGATCATATCTGTTAGCTCTGTTTGCTGGTTTGATTGCTTATACTATGCCTGTTTTCTGTTTTGTATTGAAAGTTATTTGTAAATTTAGGGCATGATTTAAAATGGCTAAAGGTACAGTCCTAAAAAGGGCTATAAAAATAATTTTATTGATGTATTATTTATGAAATTAAAGAAAAAAATTACCAATTTTATTTTTAAAAAATCATTTCATGATTAGTTTTTTGCAGTTTTGATCTGTTAATGTAATTTCAAAATATATCTGTGTTTATTTCTTGTAAAAGAATACCTGGTAAATCTGTAATATTGTTATATTCTTTAAAAAAAAATATTCAATAAATGTACTTACTTAAAAAAAAAGTCAACATTACTACACAAACTGCCAATGAGTAAATGTATGTTAATTTTCATTTCTATAATATCAAAGGACGTAATTTCTGTATGTAAATTCTAAATGCAGCAATTTAAATTGAATTTATAGTAAATAGGAAATTGGAAATGACTGTACAATGTGTTTTATTTACATAAATATAGTTATTTTAACCCTAAAATACATGACCCAAAAACAAACCCAATAAATGCATAAAAGTGGTCAATATGACCTGCATTGGATGAATGGACCTGAATGGTATTCAACAAAGATAACTTGTTGGAAGGAATCTTCAACTTTATTTAAAAAGTTGATGAACACATCAATGTTTTAATGTTTCAGTCATGTTTATTTGTTCACTCTCAGTGTTAGAAATTCCTTGCCTCTGTACATGCTGCCAACAGATAAAGCTGTTAATGGCCCTCGCAAAACATGAACGAGGTCTTACATTAAGAAAATTTAACAGGGTGTTGTTTATCAAGGCTATTTCACTATACAAGAATTCACTCTCTACTGCTATTCAACACAAGAGAGAGATAGTTTGTATATATTGTAACCTTATTTTTGACAGGTCTAGGTCAAAGGTCAAAAAGATACATATCATTACTCTCAGGTCAAGTTCAAGATAATTATCAATCAATCATACTTTATTTTGACAGGTCTCGGTCATCACCAACGTCATCGGACAGATGTAGTTAAAGATATCTATTGTTCCGTATTCTTAGTTATAGATTAATCATTGATTCTGACAAGCCTAGGTCAAAAAAGGTCATCACCAACGTCACTGGACAGACATAGTTAAAGACTACCATTTTATCAGCAGTAAACATTAAATTCCGGTGCATTCACACACACACACACACCCGCACACATACAGAAGATAGGCCTAGGTCAAAAAAGGTCATCACCAACGTCATCGGACAGATGTAGTTAAAGATATCTATTGTTCCATATTCTTAGCTATAGATTAATCATTGATTTTCACAAGCCTAGGTCAAAAAAGGTCATCACCAACGTCATCGGACATATGTAGAACTCAGATTTCGACAACCGTTTCCGAGCACGGTGAATCTAATCTTGTACGCCAGTTTCGACAGTATTCTAGAAATAAACAATCGAAGAAACATGCTCACCGATTACCAGTAACGCATGGATACCAGAGAACTAACGGAGGTTATGAGAAGTTATCCTGAAATAGATAAAATATTTCATGGCGTGATGGCCTGTGACGAGCTACCTACGCGTACACTGAGAAAGTTTCCTATATGCCGGGTGAGCACTGGCTAGCTTTATGCCTTAATGACAAAACCACTGGAGAATTTTTTGACTTGTACGGAAACCCTCCAGACTACGAACTCTTTCCTTGATCGATTCATTATTTTTTGACAAAGAACTGTTGTAAAATAAAATACAACCCTGTACAAGTTCAAAACTTTACTTCAGTTTGCTGCGGGCAACACTGTGTGTTTTTTCTGTGTCACAAAGCTAAAGGTTATTCATTTAACCATATTATGTCTATGTATAACAAAGATTTAAATAGAAATGATAATGCAGTTGTGTCTTTTGTTAAAAAAATGTACCCTAGATTAAATAAAAAGCATTCATTTAGTTGTGTACAATGTGTTAACTCTCTAGATATGTTTCATAAATCCACCATGTGTGATCCTTTGATAGTGTTTCCTTTAAAAATATATTCACCATTATCGTTCCATGATGCACCGGCTTTTAAAAGTTTTTCCATAACATACAAAGCGTTCCTTTTGTTTCTCGCAGAAATGTTAGCAAGCACCTCTTGTACGATCTCGTCTTTGGGCGACTCGGTCACCGCTGCTTCCGTTTTGCTTTCCTGTATTTTAGGTAAGGACAGGGTCAGTTGAGCGGATTCCTGCTCTCCTAGTTTAACCAAGTTTAAAAATTTTTGCAGTGCCAACGCGTAGAGTTTCGCCTTATCGTAATCGTTCAGATCAGTCCTTGACAAAATACCTCGTATTGCATCGTCCAAGTTGTTTTCAACAGTCTTTCTTAAGCTTTCTTTCTCTGCGGTGATGTTTCTAAGTTTATCAAGCTGATGTTGAGGGACTAAATACATTTTCTCTCGGTCTCCATGTTAATTGTTGTGGGATCCAATTAAGCTGTTTATAAAAGGAATGGCTACACTGAGCAAAGGTAGAAGAAATCCTTTCCTTTTTCTTTCTACGGACGCTCTTTTATCCGCAAATAGTTTGATCCATTTTTTTTTGTTTTTTTAAAACCCGGTACTGTTTTGTCGTCAGCGGTATGTTTCCCCTGAGCACGTTTAAAGCTAGTTCACATATGCTCAGTATGAGATCTGTGGGAGCATCACATATATATATATATATATATATATATATATATATATATATATATATATATATATATATATATATATCTTTTCTCCTTCGGGGTGGAGACAGATGTAATGATTTCAGTAACGGGAGGGTTTTTTTCAATCGATCAGACATTCGTTGCCGATACTTTTTTTTTCTTCTTTGGGACATACACAACCGGATTCTCTCCCGGAAACACCCCTGAACGGAGACGAAGTTCTTCTGGCGTTTGTGCTTTCAGGCCAACAAATAAATACCCATAAGGTCTAGAGACGGCATTGAGAAAGCATTCTAAAAAATACTTGCTGTTACCCGGATACATTTGACGAACCAGTATACTGATCTGTAATTTATCTCTAGGGTTTTTAAAAAGAACCATGTAGTTGGTGTTCAGGTTGATTGTTCTGCTGGTCTTGCCTTGAAAAAACAAGTTTTGAATGAGGTAGATGACGCTCAGATTTCTGTGGTGGGTGTATTTTGTAAAAGCCTTTTCTACTTCGTCGTTTTTACTGGCGGATTCCATCAAGTCATCGATTACCAACAAGTTTATTTTATTGGGAGGAAATAGTTTGTCGTCACACAAAGAATCAGGGATTCCTTGAAGAAATTTTATATTTATTCTGGTCATCAATTCATCGTACAGAGGTTGCCAACATGTATAACACCAGACAATGTTTTCGGGAACTACCGACATTGCCTCTTTACAGTTTTCCAACAACATTTTGATAAAATAAGATTTTCCACTATTACTCGGTCCACATACGATACATGAAAAGGGAAGTTGCATCCTAGCGTCAAAAGCAGTCACATTCATATTTTCCATTACAAAACACAACAGAAACTATATATACATATATACATGAATAACCTTAATATCCGTAAGGGAGAATTGTAAAATCAGATAATAAAACACACTTATCGTACACAACCCTGAACCTTTTCAACTGTGTTTTGTTTCTCAAATGAAACCCCTTTTTATCTCTCACGATTTGGTTATGTGTGGTTACGAGTTGGCCGGTTTGATCCAGATTTTTCACTCGCTCGTCCACCAGTTCTGTCAGTGATTTCAAATTGACAATTTCAGAATTGATACAATTTAAAGTAATGCCTTTAGCTTTCATGGTTGTTTTTCCTTTTACGGTTTTGTAACCATAGGTTTTAGGACCTGCGCTTACGAATTCTACGATTTGATCGCCATCATTTCGCTGGTAAGACCACCCAAGTAATCGCTTAAGGGCGGCATCCAGTCACCTTCCTTAATTTTAAAAATGACGCTGTCGGTGTCTGTGTACAAACAACGCTGATCCAATCGATCCATCAAATTGTACAGCTCAAGTCTAGCATATGCGGTAATGAAAATGCCGATGAATACATTAGCATTCAGCGGTTTAATCAGTCTCTTGTCTGTGTAACGCCACTGCACCATCACCACCTTCTCATTCAAAAAAGAGAACAGACTCACATTATAAATATCGGAAAACATGAACTGTAAAAACTCGGCAGGATCACGAACTAAGGTCATGTTTGATCTGTCAGGTGTTTGACACATCTTTCCCCAAAACGAATTTAGTGCGAGTTTAGCCACGGATCTTTTGGCAGGATTAATGGTGATAAATTTCGGATCCAACGTGATCCCTTCGTTCCCCTTATATTTGCGAATGTACTGTATTTAGAGGATTCATCAACGACCCAGGACGGATAACCTGAACTTTCCTGTTTGGTCTTGAGGAACATTTTAATATATCTCGTAAAAAGCTTATCAGACCTTTTAGGAAAGTGCCACACTTCAAACACTTTTAGAATTTTCTAACCTTTTTCGACAGCTTTCTCAATTTCGATAGATGCCCACGTTCTGGTAAGAGCTCTCTCCTGATCCATATGATCGCATTGTTTTAGCTGATGCTCGGCGCACGTTCTACATAGAGGAAAGAGGAGTTTGCTTTTTATACAAAACGGTAGAACAGGTGTCCACAGACCCCTAGGCGGTAATACTTTTGCTCTGACGATACCGAAGTAATATTTCAGAGGTTGAAAGTCACGATAAATGATGATAGGGTGATCAATCGGGTACGTCTTTGTCTTATTTACGAATGGGTAAAGAGAAGTGAAATCGAAATAATCGATTCTCTCACCTGGCTGAGCCACATAATGCAAATGTAACGTGTTTGTTTGACCGCCGAAAAGAGCATCTCGCGGGTTTAAACGCCCAGGAAAGTCAAAGTCTTTTAGAAAGTTTAGTACGCTTTGTCGTTTGTTGTTTTTCTTCATTTCATTCCACTCTTGTTCCCACATCAGAGTGACTTGTAAATTGTGAGTGTCTTGCAAATTCTTAATTCTCTCCATCGATTTTTGACGGATATCTCCGAAGGTAGCAATGGATTTGGTAAGAGGATGTGGGGTCACTGAGGGAAAACACTTTTCACAGCCGTGATAAAAACATCCAAGAAACTCAAAAACCTTACGGTTTTCCCCATCCTCACAGTAACCATCTACGTAATAGGTACCAAACCTGACTTCACCTTCGTTCAACGTGTGGCGAATGGGTAGGTTTTGTGTTTTAGAAACATATTCGAGCCATTGAATGGAAGGTGTTGAGAAAGATTTCTGAGCGGTGATGTAATTATCAAGCGGTGGAATAGCTAAAGTGTCTTTACACAGGAACTTGGTTCTAAAGATTTTCATGCACACAGATGCGATCGTTATGCATTTAAAAGGATCGACCTTTGTACTTTCCAGAATTTCTTCTCTGAAAGCTATACAGCCCTTTCTCAAAATTTCTACCTCGTTCACACAGTATTCGGCCATCTCTTTCTTGAAATCAAAGACTTTGTCAGAAACCGTTCTGTACCACTTAAAGAATTCTTCTCTATCCTTAGGCATCATGCCATCTAAACCGTAAAACTTAGGGTCAGGATACGGTCCTACATAATCCTGATGTTCTATGGTGTTCCAGAAATGGGGAAAATAGCCTTTCTTGCTTTCTGAAAACCCCATGGCTTTTGGGATGCTGCACAACTTCATGGGTAAGAACGATAGACTATCAATGTAGGACTGGCGAAACGCGGTATCGATGAAGCACAAAATTTTACATTGCGCTATGATTTCGGGTGTGATTCCTTCTTTCACTAAATGGTTTAACAAAAGGTATGAATCGAACCCTCTAGCGTTATGCGTGATAAACATATAACCGTTGTACTTATTACACCGAAACTTCTTAAAGAAGGCACTGACGCAATCATCCCCTTCAGCCACCCACTCCTCTCCCTTAAAATCAATACAGCATATGAAATTAGCTACATGAGTTCCTGTTTCCTGCCTAGTCTCGAAATCGTAAAACACATAATCTGTATTTTCGTGTTCTTTCCTAGCCCGCTGTATAAAACATTTATGTTCAATATCCTCGTCGAGTTTTTGGCCACAGAGTATGCATTTTGAATGTGCACACACATGATTCTCACGACTAGAAGGTTTATCCCGTATCACACGTTTACATTTACCACAGTAGAATCCCGTTTCACACATAGAATATTCGCCTTTGATCTTTTCTTTATGCCTCACAAAACAGTATTGCGATCTACATAGTCTCTGGCACTCTGGACATTTAGTTGCACTCTTGGGGTTCTTGTAACAATCGGAATCATGACAAACGTTGCAGATATAATCACATTTATGTTTCCATAAAACGTCAAACCCCGAGTGACAGAAATGACAAACATGACTCGTTCCTAAAGGTCTGGTGATACGTTTAACCCCATAATAGTGGTTGTCATGCAGAAACAAGTAAATTGTTTTATCGTGGGGAGTCTTGCTAGTTTGAAAGAAAGAGTATCCGGCTTTGCTAGCAGAACAGTGCACGATAACGATTTTACAATTCAAATGTTTCTCAAATCTCGATACATCAGCGAAGCTGACTGCGGTGTTTACGGATAATCCCACATTGTGTTGTAATTGTCTAGCGATTTGTTCGGTTTCAAAATCATTTTTTTCACGATTCAAATGTTGGGTAACGCACAAGGCGAAACACATGTTGTCTCTGTTGTGAAAAATGTATAGATGCTTAATTTTCTTCTGTATGGTTTCTGAATTGAATAAATGGCCTATTTTCCTTCTAATTTCCCCACCCCGAGGTGGTCGGACGATTTGGACGACTATTTCAAGGGTATTATCGGTAAAAATTTCACGTTTACTCTGAATTGCATTTTCGAGCGTGGTCAGAAAAGAATGTAAATCGATGACACCATTGTCTAATTGAACGCGTGATGAAACATTGATCGTATCACCTCTGATTTCAATGGTGACGACATCCTCAGCAGAAATTAAATTGTTAGCGATTTCAGTCACACTGTTTAAAATCTCTAAAACATAATTATAAAAATCTGCAAAGCTGTCGACATTAGCGATCGAAGAAAAATTCACTCTTCTCCTAATCTCAGTGTTGTTGAATGTTTCACGATTAATTATTCTAATATTAGGATCTAACCCATTCCCATCTTGCTCAACTGGGATATTGGGCGAGTGCATGTTTTCCATTTGAGAATCCTGGATATCGGGCGAGTGCATGTTTTCCATCGGACAGTTGTACTCATTATCGTTTTCCAAATTTTGTAGAATATTGACGGGGTGCACATGACCATACTATGTATGAATACATTCTATGTGAAAGAACTTGTGTGTTTGTGTGTGTGGGAATGCACCGGAACCGGATTTAAAGTTTACTACTGATAATATTCAAATAGCTATGGCCTAAATATTTAAACAGGTGTCTTTTTTTCTGATTAGTCAGGGGTATCTTCTGTGTGTGTGTGTGTGTGTGTGTGTGTGTGTGTGTGTGTGTGTGTGTGTGAATGCACCAGAAACCGGATTTAAAGTTTACTACTGATAAACTGGTAGTCTTTAACTACGTCTGCCCGATGACGTTGGTGATGACCTTTTTTGACCTAGGCTTGTCAAAATCAATGATTAATCTATAGCTAAGAATATGGAACAATAGATATCTTTAACTACATATGTCCAATGATGTTGGTGATGACCTTTTTTGACCTAGGCCTATCTTCTGTATGTGTGCAGGTGTGTGTGTGTGTGTGTGTGTGTGTGTGTGTGTGTGTGTGTGTGAATGCACCGGAACCAGATTTAAAGTTTACTACTGATAAAATGGTAGTCTTTAACTATGTCTGTCCAATGACCTTGGTGATGACCTTTTTTGACCTAGGCTTGTCAAAATCAATGATTAATCTATAACTAAGAATATGGAACAATAGATATCTTTAACTACATCTGTCCAATGACGTTGGTGATGACCTAGACCTGTCAAAATAAAGTATGATTGATTGATAATGATCTTGAACTTGACCTGAGAGTAATGATATGTATCTTTTTGACCTTTGACCTAGACCTGTCAAAAATAAGGTTACAATATATACAAACTATCTCTCTCTAACACAGAGCACAGGCACATGTAGTTAATTGTAGGTTGGTAACCAAAATGCCCCTGTCACTGTGGGGACCGCCACTACCATGGCACAAGCAAATTTGCACTTGAATCTTGTTCGGAAAACTGCTGCCAGGTGGCCCAACGAGACATGCTGCTTGTAAAGATTTTGTTTTTATCAAACCACAATTAGAGCTGTACATCAATTGATGTGTATCAGTATGGGCGCACATTTGTTTGCATTTTGTTCTTTGAATTTCTTTGAATTTCTTTGAATTTTATTCACCAGATCAGAGAGCGAGAAGTGCAGCACGCGAGCTGTGTGCATGTCTGTGCAAGAGAACGTTGCTGGCACTGATGATGATCGCAGCAAATACAGCAAAACATTTAAACATTTAGATTATTTTTTTTTTAAATCAGGTTTTAAATTCATGTGGTATTCATATAAACAATTTATATTTTCTGTAATAAAGAATTCTGTTATTCCTGCTTTCACACCAAAACAATTTTGGTTTCTCAAAAATGCTAGTGTTTGGTTGTCATGGCAATGAAAAATATGAGAAATGATAGGATAAGTGTCAACAGTCGAATTGAGTTCTCAATGCCTCCACTGCTGTGTGTGCCTCTCTTAGCTGTATCACACGATGGGCCGGGATGAGCCCAGTGTGTGTCCTTTCTAAAACTGCAAGAGCTGCTGCATCTGCATCTGCCTCCTTGCTGACATGGAGCTCCATCCTCAGGGACACAATTGCGGCGTTCAGCTTTTCTAGCTTAAGCCTCAAGACCTCCACCACATTTTCTCTCTCTTGGTGTCCAGTGTTTGAAACTTGTTCAAACATGACACTTGTCTACTAGTATATTGGAAGAAAGCACATTGTATTAGTACACATTATGCATTGTATTATAAACTAATAACAGGCAATTTACCGTTTTTTTCTGGACCATGCACTTCTCTTGCTTCATCCATCTCTCTGCTGTTGGTTTAGGGAGGGGGGTTCTGTTTTCCACCAAAAGGTGTTTGTCAAAGTAGTGGAATGATTATAACATTGCAGTTCATATGTCATATGAAAACAATAACCAATGTCAGTATAATCTTTTTTTATAGCCATTTTGAAATGTTACTTTGTGCTCCTTATTCTGCCAACATAAAATGATGTGGTGTTCATTTTTGTTTCACTGAAATGGTACAGGTACTCTTTGTCTCAAATTAATAACGTTGCATGCACCACCCTTAAGTGCTAGAGGCCGATGACAAGGCCTCCCATGACCTGCTCACATCAGAGGCAGGTTCTGTTTACACCAGAGGATATGATGATGTATGTTTCCGGCCATTCAAAATGGCAGAAGTTGTGTTTACTTCGGCATCCCCGCTGACATCGTGGGTGCTGGGGAGTCCAGTTCACGTCCTGAGTATGGTGAAGCTTCATGGAGAAGCTGGGTGTCTCTGTAAGCCTGACCTCTGGTTACCACCCTCAAACTAATGGCCAAGTGGAAAGGGCTAATCAAGAAATTCTGTGTTTTCTACTAACCTTATGTGCCAACCAGCAGGAGGACTGGGCAAGGTTCCTCCCATGGGGTGAATATGCCCAAAACTCCCTGAGGCGCTCCATGACCAACCTCACATCATTCCAATGTGTCCTGGGTTATCAGCTGCCTTTATTCCCATGGAATGCCATCCCTACAGAATCACCTGCTGTGAACAGCTGGTTCAAGAGGAGTGAGCAGATGTGGGAACAAGCTCATCAACAGCCAGAGCGCACAGCCCAAACTAACAAAAAGTTTGCAGCCAGACGGCGTAGTGATACACACAACTATGAGCCTGGGGGCATTGTGTGGCTCTTCACCAAAGACCTAAGAGTCACGCAGGAAAGCTGCAAGTTGTCCCAACGATACATTGGCCCATTCAAGTTCCTCTAAAGAATAAACGAGGTAACCTACTAGAACAAGCTACAGTTAACATGCCATAGTCACCTAGCCCCCTCCATTCACATCTCCCACCTCAAAAGTCATGCCAGATCCACTTGCAGAAGACTCAATCACCTGCACCACCACACTCATCATATTTTAGGACACTCAGTATTCACATTGCGAAGTATACGCTCTTTGTCAATTAGTACCAGCCATTACCAACCCGTTTTCATTCTGTGGTTTTGACTTTATGCTTAAATTCTGATCTTTCTGATCTCGCCTGCCCTTTATTATGTTGTTTGTACATCGTCTGACCTTTGTCTGTTGTTTGACCACAATTTTGGAATATGTGTTTGTCCTGTTTGCCAAGATAAATAAAATAAATGAGTATCTGCACTTGCGTCCTCAATTGAACTCTGTTAGTGAATCAAAACAATGTTGAGTTTCATTTCTATTTGTTTGTAGAAAAGAAATTAGCAATAAAAACACACTTTCAAAGGCTAACCCTGGGTTATATGTAGCACAATGAATTAATGTGTAATCATTCATTTGAAAAAAAGTATATCATTAATAATAATTAACAAATTATAAAAATAAATAACATTTACTACTGTACTCATATTGTAATGTAATATTATTTATTATTATTGCTATGCCCCACTACTACAACATTCAGAATGTGGAATCTCAATTCCTGGATTCTTCATATAATTCTTATACACACACACACAAATTATATATATATATATATATATATATATATATATATATATATATATATATATATATATATATATATGTGTGTGTGTGTGTGTGTGTGTGTGTGTGTGTAACACACACACACTGTATTTCTTATGTAAGACCTTTGTGCACATGTGAGTCTTACATCCCACTGTACTGAATCCATACTGTATTCTAACACTGCAATACGTTAGAGATCTTACAAAATAGATGACTATAATATTGGTAGAATCTTATAGTTGCCCAGGTGATTCACTTTTTAGACATTCTCACTTTTTTAGGTCCTTTACTGACTCCAAGTGCTGATGACTTGCATTTCTGAAAGATTAGCTTCAGTGGGCTTTAATTGTACTTTCAATTGTACTTTATTCTCTTTCCACTCCAGAGTAAGAAAATTCACATTTTGTCCTTTTTTTTAGTTTATTCCTTGAGAAATAGAAGAGAGAATCTCGACTGTGCAGCAAATGTCCAATATAAAACCAACTTTACCGTGAGCTCCCAGAGACAGCCCACTTCAGTCTTGATTCTTCTCAGATGCATTTCACGCACCAATTTCAAAAACTCATCAGATCTACATGAATCACACAAATTACATATTTTGTATTCAAAACTGTGATTTTTGCCAAAAGGTGACATGTTTGCATCCCTTCAAAGTGATGGAAAGGCCAAAGTATGGAGAAAGAAAGGATCTGCTCATGATCCAAAACATACAAGCTCATCAGTCCAGCATGATGGAGTCATGGAGTGGTGTCATGGATTGGGCTTGCATGGCTGCTTCTGGAACAAGCACACTAATCTTTATTGATGATGTAACTCATAATGGTAGCAGCAGAATAAATTCAGAAGTTTACAGAAACATTTTGTTTGCCAATTTACTGCTAAATGCATGTAAATGAACTGGGAGGAACTTTATCATGCAGCAAGATAATGACCAAAAACACACTGCCCACTCAACAAAAGAGTTTATTGGGGGGATAAAGTGGAAAGTTTTAGACTGGCTAAGTCAATCACTAGACCTTAACCCAATTGAGCATGCAGTTCACCTCCTGAAGAGGAGACTGAAGGGAGAAACCCCCCCAAAACAAACAAAAAATGAAAGGGGCTGTAGTAAAAGCCTGGAAAACCATCACAAAAGGAAAAACCAACAATTTGGTGATGTCAGTGGGTCGCAGGCTTGATGCACCTATTGGAAAGGATATGCAAATGCAAAGGATATGCAAATGCAAATACCAAATATTGTTATTTAGATTGATTTACTTCAAGACTGATCTGTTCCTATACTTTTGCTCACCTAAGAATTGGGTGGTCTGATACAAAAGGTTCTATGTTTTATGTTGTTTAACACATCTAGATGTCAATACCAGGAAATAAAAGCTGAAATCCTAAACGCTCGTCTCATATCCATCTATTGATATCAAGCCCAAATGTATTTGGTGTATAGCACAAATAAATGAATTGGCCTTGCTTTTCCAATAGTTTTGGAGGAGACTGTGCCTCAAATTAATTGCAGTTTAAGGGGTTCATTAACATACGAAGTTTCTCTTCGGTGATTAGATTTCTTGTTAAAGTTAGCAACACTTAGTATAAGACCGTACCATATTAGTACACCTAATTTCAATGAATGGTAGCTATCTCAACTAGATAACATGGCGAGAGTGTATCTAGCAAAGTTGTTCCTTGGTTAATTCAGTCATTACACACATCAATTGTTAGACAATGATGGGTGATACGATCAGCAACATAAATGTGGATGCATTATAAGCTTCATGAACGATTTATTGCAGGAATATTATATTGTATTAGTTTTAGCTTGGTGTACCTAATAAAATGGTATCTGTATATATGCTTACAGGCTTCATAAAAATAACAAAATTGTATATTGTAAGAATAGTGGAGTGCAAATACCATACCCCACCAACAATAACCCAGATAAGCACTCTCTCACATTTTGGCAAAAATATAAATAGTGTACATGGGACATGCAATTAATCTGAGCTACAGAGACATCTTTGCGTTCAGCTACTGGTCTTAGTTTAGGTGTTGTACTACCCTACTGGTGTAAGGTTGTTTGGGATTTATAAAGATAGGTCATTGTATTTGGACATTGACACTTTGGACAATTTTTGGTTATTTTGGCTCTGTCCTTCAGCACATTGGATTTGAAATGAAACAGACTACATTTACATGGACGGCAATAATCTAATTATTGACCTTACTCTGAATAAGAAAATATTTAGATTAAGGTGTTTACATGAGTTGTTTTTAGAATATTCCTTTCATGTTCCCGTGTTACATGTTTTAGAACATAGATCGATTAACGGCACACGTCATTACGTCCCCACGCCGTCCGACATTCCCTCCAGAATTTCACGTATCAACATACGGTTCGTCTTCGTTATGGTACTGTATACAGTTTTGGGTGTTTCATTTATAATTTTACGAAAGCTTCAAGTGCAGTTAATTATTTGTCATGCTACACGTGCAAATAGACTACTGCTTGAAGTCGTGGGCTGCATCCCAAACCGCGTACTTACCTACTATATAGTAGCCGAGATATATGTATTTCACCTACTATATAGTAGGTAAGCACATGGTTTTGGATGCAACCATGCTCTCTTGTTTATCGTCAAACGGTTGAGCACTGCCGTGTGTATGTGTCCTGTTGCAAAATGCGGTGAAAACTCGACGTTAATAGTGTGATTAAGGTGTGTACGTGTCTGTAATGCACGTTGATAATGCGACTAAAACAGGAATACTCCACATGTCTTTGATTTGTGTTTACTTAGAGTATGACTTTATTCGGATTAAGGTAATCAGTAATCGCTGTTTACATGGTAGTTTCTTAATCATTGTCTTAATCTGGTTAATATTGGATTATTGTTGTCCATGTAAACATGTGTAATGATTAGGAGGTTAAAATTCAGAGTTTGAGGGTATTATTTGGTCATCAAGTTCAAAGAATCTGTAACCAAGTACTAAATATGATAATTTTATTAGGTTTATAGGAACTTGTGCAATAACTTTTGGTCCTCTGAAATTGGCAGACTGTCAAATGGCTATAATTACTACATGTTTCATTTGATACATCTGACAATACCACATATTTAAGCTGAAAGTTTGTACTTGAAGTTCATAGTCATTATTTCATTTCAGATTCAATGTACTGGACAGAAATCATACCAAGTTCCAAATATGTATGTACCTAACTGTAAGTGTGTACTCTCATTTTGTAATCTCTAATTCATTAAAATCTTTGGAAAACATTGGCTTTCAATGTGTATTTAGTATATTTCCTTCAATGTATTAACCTTAATACAGCTTTATCTTTCTTTACTACTCCCATTTCTCTCCAGCACCAAGAGACTCAACTCGACTCAAGACCCGGTCTCTTCTGGGGCCTAGGACATGATCTGTAGTACATTTACTCAAGTACTGTACTTAAGTGCTGCCTGCCCCATTTAAACCCATTCAAACAGGTTGACAGCACAGATTTGTTTGGAACTATCGAGCGCTACATGAACCACATGACTGCGTGAGAGCAAAGAATGGCGCAACTCTCCTTTTCAACGGTGCTGGATGGAAATAATGTGCAAGGGGCAACCCCATTGGCTAGCACTCACTGTCTGCGTTTTTATTTCAGTGAATCAGTTTGGGTGAATGAACACAACCTGATTAATACAGTCCCATCCAAAACTATTGGAATGGCAAAGTCAATTCTTTTTTTTTTTTCAGCTTTTATTTTATATGTATGTGTTAAACTGCAAAGAGCATAGCATATTTTTATACAACTTTGAGACTAGTTATATTAGTCTATAATTTATTCTGACGAATCTATTTGCGAATGAATGAGTGTGAAGGGATTTTTCTATATTTGGCTGTTTAGTCCTAAGATTTATATACTGCAGAAATTTCATTCTAAAGGTGTATTTGTATTTGTAAATGTATATTTTGTTTTAATAAAACAGGGAGTAACTGAATGTGATGTGTTTAATAGATTATTGCATATACAGGCTGATTAATCTATTTATTTAAGTATTTGAGGCTTTAAAAACAAGTAGCAAATTTGTTGATTGTGTAATGTCGTTTCACCCAACTGAAATCAACATTGTTTCAACACACAGCAACCAATTACATCGCTTTTACATTTGTTTTCAGTGGCATGTATGACACTGATTCAACATGATTTCGGTGAGAAAAAAATGTTGGATCAACATCAGAGATCAACCTTGTTTTGATGTCACGAGAGACAGCGCTCTTTGGGACACAATTGTTAACTTATTTCTCACAAAAAAGTCTGAAAGACTGAAGGACCTTCATCTGTATATTCCTGCACCCTATCATCCCTTCCGGACCCTGACTCCTTTTCCTCCCTACCATTGGAGTTAGTCATAGACACTTTCCTCATCCATGGACCTCCTCTGCCCTCTATGTTCTAAACCAAGGAAGATTTCTTGCCCTGTTCCCTGGCTATGTGGATCAATTTTCTGTCCACTACACAGTTACAATTATAATTTGTTACAAAATTAAGTGTACTTACAACCAATTGCCCGGATGAAGAGTAAAGTACCACACGGAACCAGAGAGTGAGGAAAAGCAAAGGTCCAAGTTTATTGTTCCACCACACGAGATCCACACAGTTTGAGATGTCCCAAAAAGTGATCTAAAAAAACCAGAGCTGAAGCTTTCCTATTTATATGGTTTTCTTAGGGTCAGGATGACCCAGACACCAATATGTTTAGAGTTAGCTGTCCCCAAAACACCATTACACCTGCGAGACAAGGCCGTTCCCAGAGCCCTTATCTCACGGCCCCCTGCACCTGCGAGACAAGGCCGTCTCCAGAGCCCTTATCTCACGGCCCCCTGCACCTGCGAGACAAGGCCGTCTCCAGAGCCCTTATCTCACGGCCCCCTGCACATGCGAGACAAGGCCGTTTCCAGAGCCCTTATCTCACAGGTGCAGCCTGGCTCCTTATATTTTGTCTTGTTTCACTCTTTAAAAAGAAGTGTCTGTGTCACTCCTGACTGGATTTTCGTTGAGAAAGGATTCTCCACACTTTCAAACACACCATCTCTACATTATGAGTCCCACCAGCCCAGTGAATTCTCAATAAAATTACATACTACTCATACTAGGTCTCCCTCGTGTTTATTTCATGTCTATTTTATTTCCAACAGCTATCAGATGTGTAATGCAACAGTTGGAGAGAATTAAGAACAGCAGAGAGAAAGTGAAAGGAATCACAATTCGACACAGATCTTGCATCTTACTGAACTCTCCTGTTCAAATTCTCATCTGAAGTGACTTTTGTTAAGACTGCCTTCTACAAGGAAAAGCTGGAAACTTCTGCACAAGATCCTCACAAGCTCCACAACATCTTTTCTTCACTACTTAACCTGCCGGCTCCTCCTGCTCCATCCTCCCTGACTGCTGAAGACTTTGCCACCTTTAATGATGGGAAGATTGAAAAATTATGCCAGGCCATCACTTCTACCCAACTCCTACACGACACACCAAGGATTCCTCTTCTCTTTCACTGGCACATTTTTCTAATCTAGTGACAGAAGAGATCTTGTAAATCTTACTGTCCTGCAATACTACCACCTGCCTATTGGATCCAATCCCTTCCACAATGCTCCAAGACCTCCTATAATGGCTCCATAACATCTGGTCATGTACCAAGTGCATTCAGGAGTGCAAGGGTTACTCCCATCCTGAAGAAACCCACTCTGGATTTCTCAGACATCAGCAACTACTGACCAGTATCACTTCTCTCTTTTTTCTAAAATCCTAGAATGTGCTGTTTACAATCAATTGTCTCTCTGACTCTCACAGAACAACGACCAAAGATCCTAACCAGTCAGTCTGGGTGAGGTCATATTCTTACATGGGTTTTCATACCACTGCTATGCGGTTGACACTCAACTCATCCTCTCCTTCCCTCCCTCAGACATTTGTTTTTCCACTCAGATCTGAGCATCATATATGGCAGCTCATCAGCTGAAACTTAATCCCGACAATACTGAACCATAAGAAAGTAAGTAAGTAAGTTTTATTTATATAGCAAATTTAAACACATCAAAGCTGACCAAAGTGCTGAACAAAGTAAGAAAAAGTTCAATAGAGAACAGAATAAAACCAAATAGAGACAGACAATAAACAATGTTAAAAATTAGATTAAAATGCCTGGGAGATACGCTTTCAGCCTCTTTGTAAAAATGATAATAGAAGGTGCAAGGTCGACATCCAGTGGCAATTGATTTCAGAAATGAGGGGCAGCAACTGAAAAAGCTCTATCCCCCTTGGTTTTTAAACGGGATCAAGAGACATACAAAAGAAACCTATCAGAAGATCTTAAAAATCTGCTAGATGAATGTGGTGTAAGAAGATCTTTGAGATAAGAAGGAGCTTGATCATTAAGAGTTTTAAAGACAAAAAACAGAGTCTTAAACTGGATCCTAAAATGGACCGGGAGCCAATGGCGCGATCCTAAAATTGGGGTGACATGATCATACTTCTTTGCCTTGCAGCTGCATTCTAGAGACGAGCAAGAGATGATTGAGGAAGACCCAGGTACAATGAATTACAATAATCTAAATGTGATGTGATAAAAGCATGAATAACCTTCTCCAAATCTTGGAAAGACAAAAATGTTTTAAGTTTAGGAATAATCCATAATTGATAAAAACTATTCTTAACAACCAAATTTATTTGCTTGGTCAAGCATAATTCTGAGTCCAGGGTGATACCAAGGTTCTTAACTTGGGAAGAAATTGAGCGGAAGTGATTAGGAAGCTCATTAATGAGACCATCTCTCAATCTCATGGGACAATTATTTCAGTTTTGTCTTCATTAAGTTGGAGAAAGTTATTTGTTAACCTTTTTTTAATACCATTGAAACAGTCCAACAATGGTTGAATGGAGTCACCAGCTTTCAATGGTATGTACAACTGGGTATCATCAGCATATAAATGAAAAGAGACATTGTGCAGTCTAATAATACTCTGATATAAACAATGGATATATATATATATATATATGTAGATAGATAGATGGATGGATGGACGGATGGATGGATAGATATAGTGCATCTGGAAAGTATTCACAGTGCTACACTTTTTCCACATTTTGTTATGTTACAGCCTTATTCCAAAATGGATTAAATTAATTATTTTCCTCAAAATTCTACAAACAATACCCCATAATGACAACATGAAAGAAGTTTGTTTGAAATCTTTGCAAATTTATTAAAAGTAAAAAACAAAAAAAAGCACATTTACATAAGTATTCACAGCCTTTGCTCAATACTTTGTTGAAGCACCTTTGGCACCAATTACAGCCTCAAGTCTTTTTGAGAATGATGCTACAAGCTTGGCACACCTATTTTTTGGGCAGTTTCTCCCATTCTTCTTTGCAGGACCTCTCAAGCTCCATCAGGTTGGATTGGGAGCATCAGTGCACAGCCATTTTAAGATCTCTCCAGAGATGTTCAATCGGGTTCAAGTCTGGGCTCTGGCCTGGCCACTCAAGGACATTCACAGAGTTGTCCTGTAGCCACTCATTTGTTATCTTGGCTGTGTGCTTAGGGTCGTAGTCTTGTTGGAAGATGAACCTTCGCCCCAGTCTGAGGTCCAGAGCACTCTGGAGCAGGTTTTCATCAAGGATGTCTCTGTACATTGCTGCATTCATCTTTTCCTCGATCCTGACTAGTCTCCCAGTTTGCCGCTGAAAAACATCCCCACATCATGATGCTGCCACCACCATGCTTCACTGTAGGTATGGTATTGGCCAAGTGATGAGTGGTGCCTGGTTTCCTCCAGACATGACGCTTGCCATTCAGGCCAAAGAGTTCAATCTTTGTTTCATCAGACCAGAGAATTTTGTTTCTCATGGTCTGAGAGTCCTTCAGGTGCCTTTTGGCAAACTCCAGGAAGGCTGTCATGTGCCTTTTACTGAGGAGTGGCTTCCGTCTGGCCACTCTACCATACAGGCCTGATTGGTGGAGTGCTGCAGAGATGGTTGTTCTTCTGGAAGGTTCTCCTCTCTCCACAGAGACATGCTGGAGCACTGTCAGAGTGACCATCGGGTTTTTGTTCACCTCCCTGACTAAGGCCCTTCTCCCCCGATCACTCAGTTTGGCCGGGCAGCCAGCTCTAGGAAGAGTCCTGCCAATCAACTGAATGTACCACAGGTGGACTCCAGTCAGGTTGTAGAAACATCTCAAGGATGGTCAGTGGAAACAGGATGCACCTGAGCTCAATTTTGAGTGTCATGGCAAAGGCCGTGAATACTTATGTAAATGTGCTTTTTTTTTTTTTTTTTTTTTTTAATAAATTTGCAAATATTTAAAACAAACTTCTTTCATGTTGTCATTATAGGGTATTGATAGTAGAATTTTGAGGAAAATAATGAATTTAATCCATTTTGGAATAAGGCTGTAACATAACAAAATGTGGAAAAAGTGAAGCGCTGTGAATACTTTCCGGATGCACTGTGCGTATGTATATTATGTGTGTGTGTATATATATATATATATATATATATATATATATATATATATATTTGCATATTCAAGTTAAAAAGAAGTGGGCCCAGAATGGAGCCTTGAGGTACATCACTAATAATAGGAGTGGAATATGAGGAGAAATTACCCAATGCTACCGAAATGGGCCTGTCTTTAAGATATGAACTGAACCATTGTAAGGCGGAACCCTAGATACCAATCAAGCGCTCTAAACTCCAAAGTAGTATGTTACAGTCTACAGTATCAAAGGCAGCTGTAAGATCTAGTAGCATCAACACAGTATTTTTACCAGCATCCACTGCCAGTAAAATATCATTGGATACTTTTAGCAAAGCAGACTCTGTGCTATGATAAGCTGTGAAACTAGACTGAAAAGGTTCCAATAACTGCTGAATTTAAAAACAGGATAAATTGTGATTGCACAACTTTCTCTAACAGCTTTAACAGGAACGATAACTTAGAGACAGGCCGATAATTATTAAAGCAACCTTCATTCAAACCTTGTTTCTTAAGCAAAGGTTGAGCAACATCATGCTTAAAACAATTTTGGACCACCCCAGCATCCAAAGATGAATTTATCAACACCTGGATACTACGGCCAATTATGGAACAAGTTGCTTTTATAATCTCTGGGGGAACAAAATCAAGTGAAGTGGAAGTTATTTTCATCTGGTTAACCAGATCACACAGTTCCTTTAGAGAAACATGTTGAAAATGATAAAAGGAAACCGGTATAGCCAGCGAATTCAGGGACAGGTCTGAGAACTGCGAAGTAAAGGAAGAACGAATGGCTATCACTTTATTAGCAAAAAACATAAAAAAATCTTTCACAAAGTTCAACCGAGGATTCCCCATGGAATTGGCAACTACGATTAATTATTGAATTAATCATGGTGAATAAAAACTTAGCTCTATGACAGTGTGTAGTAATTAAATCATAAAAATACCTAGACCTAGATGAGTTTGCTGCGTTCTGAAACTTAAACAGACAATCTTTAAAAATCTCAAAAGGACACAGTTAAACAATCATGCTTCCATCTCCACTCAAGCCTGTCTGAGAGAACGAGTATTATTGTCTAGTCAGTAATAAGATTTACGCTTTGGTTGTTTCAGCTTGAAAGGAGCAATAGAATCTAAAATATTAGAGCAAAATGTGTAAAATAAGGTAATCAAATCATCAGGCCCAGAAGAAGACTCTGCAGCACTCAAGACAGATGTTTCAACAGCATTAACTCGATAACTTTCACTAAACTGAGAGGCAGTGAGAGAATTAATAAAACGGGAGTAATAGCCTAAAGGTCTAGTTACGACAGCAGATCTCACAGCAGGGACATTAAAAACAATGGGCTTGTGATCAGAGAAGGAAGCATTTTCAATATTAACATTATCAACTGGGATTCCATATGACAATATAAGGTCTAGAGTATGACCAAGGACATGTGTTGCCTGATTTATATGTTGAATAAGACCAAAGGAATCCAAGACATTACAAAATTCAGTAACCAAGGGTCGACCAGGATAACAGACATGTACATCATCCAATAATAACATACGATCATACAATGGTACAATAAAAGTTAAAAATTCACAAACATCACTTAAAAAAGCACTGTCCAGGTTAGGTGGCCTATAGATCAAAGCACAGAATAGTGCGGAAGAGGTTGACACTAACGCAACACACTCTACCTCAAACAACGAATAAATCCCAAAAGAAACTGTCCGTATCTTATGTGATTTTTTAAAGACCATAGCAACCCCACTGCCCTTGCCAGCAGACCTTTGAGTACTAATAAAACAACAGTATGGCAGACAGAGTTCCTCGAAGACTATTGACTCACCAGCACTAACCCAGGTCTCCGTTAGGAATAAAATACCCAAGTCACATCTGGCAGCAAAGTCATTTAAAATAAAAGTTTCGTTGCACACAGACCTACCGTTAACTAGGGCCACATTCAGAAGAAACTGTGGTAGAGGCCAGATCTGGTTGAACGAAATCCAGTTGGCGGAGATTTAAACAGTTCACTCCTCTATGATGAATCCGTAATCGTGGAGGAGCAGAGCAATTAGATTAGTGTAGGGAGTCCGGGAAAATAGTCAGATGAAAAACATATCTGTAATCTCATGAGCGTTGCGTCAAGTGGAGTCCTTCCAAACTTATAGTAACCAAGGGAAACTCCATTGATTGTATGGAGGAAGCAATTTCCCATCTGATTCTCACCCAAACACCATCTCAATTCTCTCTCTTCCTGCGGTGCTTTCTTAGAGAAAGAACTCAGCAAGGTAGCCGGCGAGCGCACTCCACCGTGGGTTGGCTCTACGAGGACTGAAAATGAGAATGCAGAGCAGGACAAAATCCCAGATAAGCTCCCATATAGCTTTTGATGTTGTGAAAAGCTTGACGATCATAGGTCAACAGTGAATCTACACAATACCAGTGTGGTACGATGCAAACTAAAAACAGAACAGATGCCATAAACTGCTGTTTATCCTAGGTGATTCATCCCCAAGTCAGGTTCTTGTGATCTCCCTGGACAACACTCTGATCTCACCTTCAGTCATTGCATACAACCTTGGGGTAACCATGGACAATCAAGTGTCCTTTTCCTCTCATATTGCTAATCTTACATGCTCATGTCGATTTCCCCTTTGCAACATCAGAAGGATTTGTCCATTTCTATCCACACAGGCCACTCAGGTACGTGTTCAGTCTATTTTCATTTTGAATCTGGATTACTGCAACTTGCTCTTGGCAGGTCTGCCTGAGTGGTGTTCTCCCACACCACCCCATTGCTATGCTCCCTCCACTGGCTTCCTATAGCTGTCCACACAAGATTTAAAAACACTGATGCTTGTCTCCAAAGCCAAAGACAGACCAGCACCCACTTACCTCAAAGCATTTATCACACCCCATACTGTACCGCGCTCCCTCCGATACTCTAGCACTGCTTGATTGGTCATACCATCCTTCAGTGTACAAAGAAGACCTGCATCAAGATTCTTCTCTGTTCTGGCACCTAGGTGGTGGAATGAACTTCCCCTAGATGTCCAAACAGTTGAGTCACGACGTCTAAAAACCTACCTCTTCTTGAAGTACTTAAATTAGGCACTTAAAAAAATAAAAATAAATGTAAAAAATGTGTTGTGTGTGCTTTTCTTACTATATTACCTCCCCAAAGGAGCTTTTAGACCGATGGTATTCTTAGTCCGTGATCTAGTGACCCTGTGTGTATTTATTGATAGAGACTTCAAAGCACTTTGAGAAAATAAGTACACCCCATGGTAACTGTTGGCTTTTTTGACATATATGGACAAGCAAACATTTTATCCTCTTTGAAACAGTGGATATTAATAAATGTGATACATGCCATCAAATGACATAAAATTGACATTTTGTATTAATTTTCACCATTTAAATTTTAGTACATAGTTATAAGGAAAACATTTATAATTGTACTATCCATTGTCACCCAGATGAGGATGGGCTCATATCGTCTCTGAGTTTTTCCTTGTTACCGTCACCTCTTGCTTGCTCATTAGGGATAAATTTATTAATTTTACATTTATTTCCTGAATTTATATAATTCTGTAAGCTGCTTTGTGACAATGTTCATTGTTAACCCTTACATTTATCACCCCTTCAAATCCACAAAATTAGAATAAGGTGTTCAAGATTAGGTGCCTGTGATTAGAACCTGCTTAGGGAGTGCAGGTGGAACCTGTCTTATTTATACCTCTCTCATATGTAGTGTCTGGTGTTCCCTTTGCTATTGAGGCGTGTAGTGTCATGATGTCAAGATCTAAATAGGTCTGTAAGGCCTTCAGAAAAAAAGGTTGTGGATGCCTATTTAAAATACATCATTCCACTGTAAGGAAAATAAACTACAAGTGGCGCAGATTTCAAACGACTGTCAATTTGTCCAGGACTGGCCATCCCAGAAAATTCAGCCCAAGAGCAGACCATCTCGTGCAAAAAGAAATCTCCAAGAACACCATAAATTCATCACAGGATCTGCTAGGAAGTCTTGCAGCTGTTGGTGTCAACATGCATGCTTCTACAATCAGAAAGAGAGACAAGTTTGACCTGCATGGGAAGCATGCCAAGACTACAGTTTGCCAATGAGCATATATGCAAAGACCAGGCCTTTTGGAATAATGTACTCTGGACAGATGAATCAAAGATACAGTTGTTTGGCCACAGTAACAGCAGATATGTTTGGCACAGACCAAAGACAGCTTTTCAGAAGAAGCAACTCTGTGAAGCCTGTTGGTGGAAATGTTATGGTTTGGGGTTGCTTCGCTGCTTCAGGGACTGGACAGGTTGCATTCATTGAATCAATTATGAATTCTGCATCATATCAAAGAGTGCTTGAAGATAATTTGAGGCCATCTGTCCAAAAGTTGAAATTGAAATGAAAGTGGACCTTTCAACAGGATAATGATCCTAAACTAGGTAAACTAGATAGAGAAGATGGCTGTGCAGCAGCCACTTCGGGTCCTCTAATATGTTATATGTAGCCTACACCAGAAGAGAGGGCGCCAGAAATGGTGTGCAAGGCAGCGGAAGTACGGAAAGCAAGCCTGCATCTGTGCTAGGCTAAAGGCTAACACAAGCCGTCGAGCTCTACCATCCATTCTCCTCTCTAATGTTCACTCTCTTGACAATAAACTGGACCTACTGAAACTATAGCTAACTACCCAGAGTGAAATCAAGGACTGCTATGATTTAATCTTTATGGAAACATGGCTCAACGACAGAATTCCAGACGCAGCCATTCAGCTAGCCAGGCGAACCGCACATCACGCAGACAGAATAGCAGTACTGTCCAGTAAGACTCATGACAGTGGTCTGTGTGTTTACATAAACAACGAATGGTGAAGGAATGCCGTTATGGTTTTAAGCCACTGTTCATTGCTGGTGGAGTTTATGACTGTGAAATGCCGACCATACTACCTTCCCAGAGAGTTTACCACTGTGCTCATTGTCACGGTGTATATTTCACCCGCCGTTAATGCTAAGGAAGCACTAAGTGAACTCTATGTCAATATCAGTAAGTTTCAGACAACACACCCCGACGAATTTTTCATTGTCGCCAGAGATTTTAATAATGTGAATTTGAAAGCACTGCTAGCAAAGTTCAACCAGCATGTTGATTTCGCAACCCATGGTAAAACACTTTAGACCTTGTTTACACTAACATTCATGGTGCTTACAAGGCTGCACCCCACCCCCACCTCGGCAGCTCGGACATCTCTGTTATTCAAATCCCAATATACAGATCACCACTGAAACGTTCCAAACTGGTTCTGAAACAGCTGAGAAGCTGGTCTGAGGGAGCCATCTCAGCACTTCAGGACTGTTTTGAGCACACAGACTGGAATATGTTCAGAGAGGCTGCTACATACCACAACAACACAGACTATGAGCAATATACAGCATCAGTGACAAGCTACATCAGCAAATGCATAGATGATGTAACATCCTTCAAGACGATCACCACATGTGCAAACCAGAAACTGTAGATGACTGCTGAAGTGCGATTGCTCCTGAAAATCCAAGACTCTGCCTTCAAGTCTGATGATAAGGCAGCCCTCCAAACAGCAAGGGCCAATCTGTCTGGGGCTATCAGAGAGGCAAAGTGCAACTACACAGAAAGAATCCACAGTCACTTCACAAACACCAAAGACACAAGGCGTATGTGGCAAGACATTCAGGCCATCACAGTCTACAAAGCTACACAACCTGTCTGTGATGATGATGCCTCACTCCCAGATACCTGAATGATTTCTATGCATGGTTTGAAGCACAAAACAACATGCCAGTAAGGAAAACCACCCCTACTACCACTGACCAAGTACTTCGTCTATCTGCAGTAGACATCAGAAAAACTCTGTCTCGAGTCAACCCATGGAAAGCTGACTCATCATCCCTGTGCTGAAGAAATCATCTGTGTCCTGCCTCAATGACTACCGGCCTGTTGCACTCACACCTATCATCATGAAGTGCTTTGAGCGGCTAGTCATGAAACACAAAGAGCAGTCATCCCACTACACTGGACCCACTTCAGTATGCATACCATCCCAAGCGCTAAACAGAGGATGCATATCTGCTACCGTCCATCCGTCTCTAACCCATCTAGACAAAAAGGACAATTACGTTCATAGACTTCAGCTCAGCATTCAACACAATCATCCCAAAACAACTGACAACAAAGCTGAGCCTGCTGGGTTTAAACACCTCCCTCTGCAACTGGATCCTGGACTTTCTGAGGATCTGACTATCAGAGGATTCTGTCCGTCAGGATCGGCAACTCCACCTCCAGCACCACCACACTGAACACCAGCGCTCCCCCAGGGTTGTGAGCTCAGTCCACTGCTGTTTACCCTGCTGACTCATGACTGTGCTGCAAGGTTCAGTTCTAATCACATCATCAAGTTTGCTGATGACATTACAGTCGTGGGCCTCATCGGCAACAATGATGAGTGAGAGTACAGGGAGCAGGTGAACCACCTCACAGAATGGTGTAGAGACAACAATCTATCTCTTAATGTTGATAAGACTGAAGAGATGATTGTTGACTTCAGGAGAACCCAAGTGAACCACTCACCACTGCACATCAATGGAACAACTGTGGAGAGAGTCAAAAGCTCCAAGTTTCTTGGTGTGTACATGACTGAGGACCTCTCCTGGACTCTCAACACCACCTGGCTAGTCAAGAAAGCCCAGCAGCACCACCACTTCCTGTGGAGGCTGAAGAGAGCCAAAGTTCCTCATCCCGTCCTCACCTCCTTCTACAGAGGGACGATAGAGAGCGTCCTGACCAGCTGTCTCACTGTGTGGTATGGGAACTGCACAGCCTCCAACCGTAAAACCCTACAGCAGATGGTGAGAACAGCGGAAAAGATCATCAGGGTCTCTCTACCCACCATCGCCACCTCATTCAACAACCGCTGCATCCGCAAAGCCATCAGTATTGCGAAGGGCCCTTTCATCCTTTTCATGGACTATTCACCCTCCTGCCATCTGGCAGAAGGTACAGGAGCGTCCATGCCAGAACCAGCAGACTCCGCAACAGTTTCTTCCCTGAGGCAGTCAGATTACTCAACACCCGGCTGCCTCCCAACACTCACCTGGGCTAGTCAAACACCTAAGCCAGTAAGACTCATACAATTGCACGCACACTAACCCAGTAAGACTCAATAGTACTCATACTGCACTTTACATACAGTAGCTGCATCAGTCACTTTATACTATGGAAATTGTTTTTGCTGCCAGTATTGCTGCTATACTTGTGCTGCTACCTTACAAAATAGTTACAGTCCATGTTTACAATTACAGTCCATGTTCTGTTCATCTATTGTCCTGTGTATTTATTGGTTTGTTCTCTGTATTTATTGTTTTGCACTCGTCTCACACTGTTGTGTATTTGCACTTTATGTAGTCTTGTGTACTGTTCTGTGTTGCACCACGGTCCTGAAGAAACACCATTTCATTCCAATGTATACAAGGTCGCTTTATCTATCCATTCTGAATAATATGTTGCAATTTGGTTACAAACCCCTACTGCAGATGGAGAGCGGTTCAACATATTGTATAACTTGGCAAATTACACTATACAAACATTGTGGTTAATAAACAAAAGACAAATAAACTAAAAAAAACTACTTGAAAAATACACAACAATACAACAATTGAATGCCAGGGGGAGCACAAGTAAAATTTAACAGGTGTTAAAGTAAACCTGAACCTGACAACCTGAATAACATCCAGAACCACAGGGACTTGGAGTCTTTTAAGACTAGAGTAGTATCTCTTTCTACACACCTTTCAGACCACTGGTTTTGATATGAGTAGCTAAGAGTTGAGTGGTTAATAAAATAGATATGGTGAAACTGGACACAATTCACTCTGAGAATTCCTAATTTTAAATCAAATCTATGAGATGTACCATGTTTCAATTTAAGTGAACTGTTACCATTTGCATAAAATGTTTTAATTGCACTGGTAAATGGCACACTTATATAGCACTTTTATCCAAAGCACTTTACACTGTGTCTCATTCACCCATTCACTCACACTCTCACAAATACCAATGGTAGCAGAGATGCCATGCAAGGTGCTAACTTGCCATCGGGAGCAACTTGGGGCTCTGTGTCTTGCCCAAGGACACTTCGGCATGTGGAGTCATGTGGGCCGGGAATCAAACCGCCAACCCTATGATTAGAGGATAACCCGCTCTACTACCTGAGCCACAGCTGCCCCGCACTGCATAAGAAATTTCCAAATCCATGTTCTATAGAATCAAATGCTTTATAAAAGTCTAGAAAGTGTATCCACCAATCAGCCATAACATTAAAACTACCTGCCTAGTATTGTGTAGGTCCCCTTTGTACCACCAAAACAATTCTGACCTGTCAAGGCATGGACTCCACAAGACCTCTGAAGGTGTGCTGTGGTATCTTGCACCAAGATATTAGCAGCAGATCCTTTATGTCCTGTAAGTTGCAAGATGGGGCCTCCATGGACTGGACTTGTTTGTCTAGCACAATTCAACAGCTTGAACTCTTTGTCATGTTCCTCAAACCATTCCTGAACAATTTTTGCATTTGTAGCACCCTCACAGCCTGATGAGGTAAGATACAAAGTTAAATAAAAACACAGAACACAGGTCTGCTGCTTCATTACCAGAGTCTCTGTATTGTGTAAGCAAAACCAATTAATACAATACATTCTCTAGGTCAATGTCACTAGGTAAGTGACAGGGCATTATTTCCAAATTTAACAAACATCAAAATCAGTTCACATCGCGTACAGTACATTATAATTTTCTTCAGTATCCTCTTCAACATATGAAATGTACAGGAATTTCAACATTTCACCTCATTTCTAGAAATTCTAGATAGATTTTTAAAGTATTTCTTTATACTTAAATGAACTTTGTCTCCACTAAACTACACTAAAATAAACAAACTCTACTTTGAGCTTTTTATAACTCTTTTAACACATGCATTCCTTTTAAGCTAAAACACCTGCCATCATCTGTGTTTTAGTACAAGACACTACACAAATATTCAGTTTGTTAACTGCTTAAATACTTTTAAACTATTTATTTACCACTTTTGACTGTATGCATCACCCTATGTGACCACAAACATATTGTATTTTCCCTTTCTCCATGTAAATGTGCCACTCATGAGACCACATTGTTAGCAAAGTGAATAGAAGTGTGACTAGCACTAGTGTGTGTATGTACCAGACTTCAAATCAACTCCGTGAAATATCACTTCTTAATCCTTCTAAATAATGACATTTACGGATCGGATACCACTTACAGTTCACATGTATTAGCATATTTTGTCTTTATATAAGTTCCCTACCTGATGAAATATAAAGTTAAATAAACAGAACCCAGTGCTACTGCTTCATTGCCAGAGTCTTTGTATTGTCTGAGCAGTGCACCCTCTCCCCCTTATAGGTGAACACACCCCAGGGAAAAGCAATCAATTCCTCCTATGTTGTACTTGGCCTGCAGCATTCTTTAGGTAGGTGGTATGTATCAAAGTAGCATCCACATGAATGCCAGGATTTCCCAGCAGAACATAGCCCAGGGAATCACACTGCCTCTCCCAGCTTGCCTTTTCCCCATAGTGCAAAAGTGCCATGGTGCCATCTCTTCCCCAGGTAAGCGATACACACTTATGTGATTCATAAGACCAAGCCACTTTCTTCCGCTGCTCCATGGTCCAGTTGTGATACTCACATGCCCAATGTAGGCACTTTTGGTGGTTCACAGGGGTCAGCATGGGCACTCTGCTGGGCACACAGCAAGCTGTGATGCACTGTGTGTTCTCACACCTATCCATTATAGCCAGCATTAATGTTTTCACAAATTTGCCTCAGTAACTCTTATGTGGGATCGGAACAGACAGGCTATTCTTCGTGCTCCATGTGCATCAGTGAGCCTTGGGTGCTCATGACCCTGTTACTGGTTCACCAGTTGTCTTTCCTTGGACAACTTTTAGTAGGTACTAACCACTGCATACCTGGAAAACCCCACAAGTCCTGCCTTTATGGAGATGCTCTGACCCAGTCATCTAGCCATCACAATTTGGCCCTTGTCAAAGTCTCTCAATTCCTTACGCTTGAACATTTTTCCTGCTTCCAACTGACAGAAACTTACTGTTCACCTTCTGCCTAATATATCCCACCCCTTGACAGGTGCCACTGTAACAAGATAATCAATGTTATTCACTTCACCTGTCAGTGTTTTTAGTGTTATGGCTGATTGGTGTATAACTAGCATCATGTATCAAATCTGAATAATCCAATAAATCAAGTAAAAGTTGTGTTATTTGAATTGTGCCTAATCATGAAATCAGACTGTGTTTCATCCATGATTCCATCTAGAACTGTCTTTAATTGCTTAGCAAGTATAATGCCAGGATTTTATAATCATTATTCTGACAATCATTAGACAATCATTCTCTGTGCAGGGACCGTGCACCTAGGACTTTCCCAGCCATGGTCTCTGTCACGCCGGCGCCAACACACCTCGGGCCTTGGGTGAACCAGCAGCGGAAGGCTCCACCTCCGGTGTTCAAGATTCCAACCAGGAACCGCTTCGCCCCTCTCCGTCAGACCAGACCCAACGCTGTGATCGTCGGGGACTCCGTTGTGCAGAACGTCCGTGTAGCCTCATCTAAAGGTAAGGTGCGCACACACTGTTTTTCTGGTGCTTGTGTCCTTGATGTCGCTGCGCAGGTATCCGGGATCCTGAAGAAGGACGAGCGCATTGGAGCGGTTGTGCTGCACGCGGGGACGAACGACACCAGGCTGCGGCAGACGGAGGTTCTGAAGAGGGACTTCTCCAGCCTGATCGAGACGGTACGAGGCAGATCACCCACCGCGAAGATCATCATCTCTGGACCTCTTCCCACATACAGACGTGGAGCAGAAAATTTCAGTAGACTTCTAGCATTAAATGATTGGTTAGTCTCTTGGTGTAATGAGCAGAATCTGGTGTTTGTCAATAACTGGAATCTGTTCTGGGAGCGTCCTAGGTTGTTTCATCCTGATGGCCTGCACCACAGCAGCCTTGGAGCGGAACTGCTGTCAGACAACATCTCCAAGGCGCTACACTCCAAGTGACTGCCTACCGTAAGTACATCTTCCAATAATAACAACATTCAGTATTATCAATGTTCAATTAAAAATCTGGCACCGGTAATACATACTATAGAGACTGTGTCTGTTTCCCGAGCTATACAAATATATAGAAAATCTCGGAAAGTCTATCTTCGTAACCTAATTAACATAAAATTAAATCATATTGAATGCACAGCCAGCACTTTTGATCTGAGGCTAGGACTATTAAACATTAGATCTCTTGCGTCTAAGGCTCTTATTGTTAACGACATCATTACTGATCAGGAATGTAATTTAATGTGTTTAACAGAAACTTGGATTAAACCAAACGAGTACATAGCATTAAATGACGCCAGTCCTCCTGGATACAGTTATGTACATCAGCCTCGTTCAACTGGTAGAGGAGGAGGTGTTGGTCTCATCCATAGTAAAAATCTAGTCGTCACACAAAAACCTAAGCATAAATTTAATTCTTTTGAAATTCTTTATACCAGTATAAGTTATGTAGCCACAAAAAATAAGTCAATTCCTCTAATTATTATTTACAGACCCCCAGGGCCATATACTGAATTTCTTAGTGAATTTGCAGACTTTGTCTCAAACCTGGTTGTGTCTGTAGATAAAGCATTAATCGTCGGAGACTTTAATATTCATTTTGATAACCTGGAAGACCCTCTAAGATTAGCGGTTGTGTCCATCTTAGATGCAGTAGGGATTAATCAGAACGTAATCGGGCCTACTCATAATGGTGGTCACACTCTTGACCTCATACTAACATACGGACTAAGTATAGAAAATATTATAATTTTTCCTCAGTCTGAAGTTGTCTCAGACCATTATCTTATCTCGTTCATAATATGTATTGATCATAATATTTCCACCTCGCCTCGCTACCGCGTAAAACGTACCTACACATCAGCTACTGCACCGAGCTTCATAAATAACCTCGCAGAAACATCAATTAGATTTGGATCACCGTCAGATCCCATAGAACTCGATCAGGCGACTGAAAGCTTGGAGTCAACACTCCGCTACACGCTAGATAGAGTGGCTCCACTCAAAAGAAAAATAATTAGAGAAAAAAAATTAGCACCCTGGTATAACGATCAAACGCGAACCTTAAAACAGACAACTCGACAATTAGAACGTAAATGGCGTCAAACCAAACTGGTGATATTTCAAACAGCATGGAAGGAGAGCCTACTGAAATATAGGAAATCTCTTGGCGATGCTAGAAAAATCTATTTCTCCACCTTAATAGGAGACAACAAAAACAATTCTAGATTCCTTTTCAACACAGTAGCAAAATTAACTAGGAATAAAACCACTACAGAGAGAAACACTCAATCATTACATAGCAGTGAAGATTTCATGAAATTTTTCATTGATAAGGTTGAAAATATTAGACGTGAAATATAGGCCATTAAATTAAAACCGGACAGTACTGTAACAAACCCATTACATGACAATGTAGCAATATCAGATCAATGTTTAGAGTGTTTTGCTCCGCTTAGAGAGACCGAACTAGCTACATTAATCTCTTCAGCCAATTCATCAACTTGCATACTAGATCCCGTACCTACATGTTTGTTTAAACAGATTTGTCCAGGAGTAATTGAACCACTTTTAAATATAATCAATTCTTCCCTAAGCACTGGCTATGTACCTAAATCACTTAAATTAGCAGTTATTAAACCCTTGATTAAAAAACCTGATCTTGACCCATCTCAATTGTCCAGCTATAGACCAATATCAAATCTCCCCTTCATCTCTAAGATTTTAGAAAAGCTTGTAGCAAAGCAGTTATGCTCGTACTTAGATAGGAATAACATTCATGAAATGTATCAGTCAGGATTTAGACCTCATCGTAGCACAGAGACAGCGTTAGTTAAAGTGGTAAATGACCTTCTACTGACCTACGATCAGGGTTGTGTCTCGCTGCTTGTGTTACTCGACCTTAGTGCAGCTTTTGATACTATAGATCACACTATTCTCCTTGATAGATTAGAAAATGTTGTTGGTATTAAGGGAACAGTCCTCTCCTGGCTCAGGTCTTATCTGACCGATCGTTATCAGTTCGTAGATGTAAATGGTGATTTCTCCATGCGTACTGAAGTTACTTTTGGAGTTCCACAGGGTTCTGTTTTAGGCCCACTGCTCTTTACTTTATATATGCTACCCCTAGGTCAAATTATTCGTAAACATGGAATTAGCTTCCACTGTTATGCTGATGATACACAGTTGTATGTTTCAGCGAAGCCAGAGGACAGACAGAAGCTTAGTAAAGTTGAGGATTGTGTAAAGGACATTAGACATTGGATGTTAACTAATTTCCTTCTACTTAAGTCTGATAAAACAGAAATACTTTTATTAGGCCCACGTGTAGCTAGAAGTAATCTTTCTGATCACATGGTTACTCTGGATGGTCTTTCTGTTTCATCATGTACAGCAGTTAAAGACCTTGGAGTGATTATTGAGTCCAGTCTATCATTTGATGCTCATGTAGATAATATTACCAGGATAGCTTTCTTTCATCTCAGAAATATTTCTAAAATAATAAACATATTGTCACTACATGATGCGGAAATACTAGTTCATGCATTCGTCACCTCTAGATTAGATTACTGTAATGCCTTACTGTCTGGATGTTCCAGTAGGAGCATAAATAAGCTCCAGTTAGTCCAGAATGCAGCTGCTAGAGTCCTAACTAGAACTAGAAGATACGACCATATCACACCGATATTATCAATACTGCATTGGCTCCCAGTAAAATCTCGCATTAACTATAAAATACTTTTATTAACCTATAAAGCACTAAACGGTCTTGCGCCACAATATCTAAGCGACCTTTTGGTTTTATATGAACCGCCACGCCTACTTAGATCAAAAGATGCAGGCTATTTGACGGTACCTCGAATAGTGAAGGCTACAGCAGGGGGGAGAGCTTTCGCTTATAGAGCCCCACAGTTATGGAACAGTCTTCCTATTAGTGTTCGGGACTCAGACACAGTCTCAGTGTTTAAGTCTAGGCTTAAAACGTATTTGTTTACTCAAGCCTACCCTGACTAGATTCTGTTCTACTACTTCGCAATCATAGTAATCTTTTTTCTCCCTCTCTCCTTTCGCCGAGCCCCACACGAATTTATGGAGATACTAGAGATCCAGATCCTTTCTGCCTCTGGATGGAGCTCAAATCTTCTCTAATTCCAGACTGCTGGGACTACGGCTGCTCCTAAGGCCATACAGACTTCATATAAATCCATAATGAACTTTTTCACACTATCTATTGTTACCCAGATGAGGATGGGTTCCCTTCTGAGTCGGGTTCCTCTCAAGGTTTCTTCCTCTTAAAACATCTTAGGGAGTTTTTCCTTGCCACCGTCGCCACTCAGTGGCTTGCTCAGTTGGGATAAATTCACACCTTTAATATCTGTATACCATGTTGATATTTCTGTAAAGCTGCTTTGAGACAATGTCTATTGTAAAAAGCGCTATACAAATAAAATTGAATTGAATTGAATTATTTTAAAGACTAATTGGGCAACAGTTATCAATAATTGGGTATAAGGGTGATTAAAATTTATGTTAAACTGGGTGGGAGAGAGCCTCTAGTAATGCTTTCATTACTGTAAATGCTTCCAGAATAAAAAGGTGCCAACTCTCCTGCTACAGTCTGATTAAATTCTGATGTGAACCCATCAACCCCAGGAGACTTTTTACTTTTCAAATTGTTATTGGCATCTAAGACTTCCTGAAAGGCTTCCTGGGATAGGCTCCAGGTTTCCCAGTGACCCTGAAGAAAAGGATGAGCGGTATAGAAGATGGATGGATGGATGGACTTCCTGAAAGGAGAAAAGTAACTCTACAAAAATTTTGGTCAGCAGTATCAATACACTGAATTGCTTTTAATGAATTCAAAATGCATTGTGCTTTCCTTACAATACTGTGAACTATATAAACTACTGTAAAATTTAGAAGAACATTTTGCTATTATTATGGGATCTTCACTAATATTACCATCTACTCTCAGCTGTTGAATTATGGTTTTTAATCTGGGATTTCCCTAGTGTGAAAAAATATCAGTTCTCCTAAGGTCTCTTAATTTTAGCTAGATTATTACAATATTTTCTAAAAACAAATAACCAGGTTCAAATTTAAATAGTTCCCAATTAATACAGTACTTTCCCCCATTTTTTTCCTAAATCAAATAGGAACTTCTTTTTTTTTTTTAATTCAATTTAACATCAAATTTTAATATGGAACTGTTAAGCTTCCAATAATAACTTATCTGATCAGGCGTGGACTGGCCATTGGGAAGTTTGGGAATTTTGATGGTGGGCCGGTCTTGTGAGGGCCGTTTTTTCCCCCCAACCCCGGCATTATATAGCCTATATAGATATATACAGTGGCAAGAAAAAGTATGTGAACCTTTTGGAATTTCATGGTTTTCTGGATAAATTTGTCATAAAATGTGATCTGATCTTCATCTAAGTCAAGGGTATTGACAAATATAATATGCCTAAAATATAACACATAAAAAAATTCTGATCCCTCATGTCTTTATTGAACACACTCATTCAACATTCAAAATGGCAGTGGAAAAAGTAAGTGAACCCTTAGAATTAATAACTGGTTGACCCCAACTTGGCAGCAATAACCTCAACCAGACGCTTCCTGTAGCTGTGGATCAGACCTGCACATCGTTCAGGAGGAATTTTAGCCCATTCTTCCTGGCAGAACTGCTTTAGCTCTGTCATATTCTTTGGACATTTCATGTGTATGGCTCTCTTCAAGTCATTCCATAGCATCTCTATTGGGATGAGGTCTGGGCTCTGATTTGGCCACTCCAAAAGGCAGATTTTGTTTTTCTGAAGCCATTCTGTTGTGGACTAGCTCCGGTGTTTTGGGTCGTTGTCCTGTTGCATCACCCAACTTCTACACAGTTTCAGCTGATGTACAAACATTCTCACATTATCCTGAAGAATTGTCTGATATACTTGGGAATTCACCTTCAGCTCAATGATTGCAAGCTGCCCAGGCCCTGATGCAGCAAAGCAGGCCCAAATCATGATGTTTCCTCCCCCATACTTTACAGTTGGGATGATGTTTTCATGATTATAGGCCGTGCCCTTTTTACACCAGATGTAGTGCAGTGTGGTTTTTCCAAATAGTTCAATCTTAGTTTAATCAGTCCACAAAACATTTTGCCAATACCGCTGTGGAGTGTCAATGTGCTCTTTTGCAAACTTCAGGCATGCAGCAATGTTCTTTTTAGTAAGCAGTGGCTTCCTTCGTGGTGTTCTGCTGTAGATGCCCTGCTTGTTCATATGTTTTATGTATTGTAGACTCATGAACAGAGATGTTAGCCAGTTCCAATGATGCCTTCAAATCTTTAGCAGTCATTCAGGGTTGTTTCTTTACCTCATTGATGAGTCTTCATTGTGCTCTTGGTGTCATTTTGACTGGGCGCCCACTTCTTAGTAAAATAGCAACAGTCCCAAAGTGTCTCCTTTTGTAAAATGTTTGCCTAACTGTTTCTAAAGTCTTTGAAATCACTTTGTAACCCTTGCCAGCTTTATGTAAATCAACACTTCTTGATCATAGATCCTCTGAAAGCTCTTTTTGGCAAGGCATGGCTCACATAAGCATGTGCTTCTTGTGCAGTGCAAACTCCAAAAGTTTGAGGGGTTTTTATCAGTCGAAGTAGCTGTAGTCCACACCTTCAAACTCATTTTCTTAACGAGACTCCAGGTGTGCTAAAACCTGACTCCAATTAGCTTTTTTCAGGTCATTAACTCAAGGGTTCACATACTTTTTCCACAAGCACGATGAGGTTTTTTTGGTTGTTCTCAATAAAGACATGAAAGATCAGAATTTTTTTTTGTGTTATTATTTTAGGCACATTATATTTGTCAATACCCTTGACTTAGATGAAGATCAGATCACATTTTATAACAAATTTATGCAGAAAACCATGAAATTCTAAAAGGTTCACATACTTTTTCTTGCCACTGTACATATTAGTTTAACACAAACATACAAATGAAGAGATTGTGTGTGTGTTTTGTGTTTTTTTTTAAATTAATGATTCGTTGATCGAGAAATATGTATCAATTCAAATTTGGTGTATCAAATTGGGGCCGCTTGACACAAATTCCCGGGCTGCTTTTTGTTGCATCTGCCCCTGATTCTAATGAACAGATGTAGTGAGGGAAATAATATTATATAAATTTTTATTGCCTTGTTGTCAGTCAGAAGAGTTGTTAAAATATTGTCATTTAACTGATTTTTAAAAGTACTGGAAACCAACCATAGATCTACAGTGGGGGAAATAAGTATTGAATGCGCCAACATTTTTTTCAGTATATATATTTCCAATGAGGCTATTCACATAAAATTTTCATCAGACATCAGTATGAACTCAAGAAATCTGGAAATATAAAGAATTCACAACATAAACTCCATAAATGATGTTATGTGTAATAAAGTGGAATGACACGGGGAAAAAAAGTATTGCAAAAAAAGTACTGAAATTTATTTAATACTTAGTGGAGAAGCCTTTGTTTGTAATGACAGCTTCAAGACCTTCCTGTATGAAGAAATTAATTGGCCGCAGTATTAGCAAATAAGCTTTAGGAAATTTGGTCAACTAATAAAGGATTCTTCTCTCAATAAAATAGAGCAAGTTACAATTTCCCACTTCTGTATTATACCATATACACTCACTGAGCACTTTATTAGGAATACTATACTAATACTGGGTAGGGCCTCTCAAAACAGCCTCAGTTCTTTGTGGCATGGATTCCACAAGATTTAGCAAACATTCCATTTCAGATTATGGTTTATCACTTGACATAATGTATTAAATTGTTGAGGTACAAAACATATTTTGCAAACATATACAAAGCAGAATAATAAGACCAAAAGCACTTTTGAGTTGTAAAAAGCCAAGAGTTGTAAATGCCAATCAGAAACTGAACATCAAACTCTCTCTCTCACACACACACATTCAAAATCTCTCACGTACATGCAAAATCTCTCTCATACTCAAACTATCTTATATGCACACAGTCTCTCACACATACACTCAAAGTCTTTCTGACAAACTATGAATGGTTAAAGGTTTGATGAAGTGTCAGAGTATGACTGTATGTGAAAGAGGTTTGATTGTACTGTATGTTTGAGAGAGTATCATAGTGTGTGAGAGAGGTTTGATAGTGTGTGAAAGGTTTGATATTGTGTTTTAGAGATTATGTTGTCTGTAACAGCATCTCATACACACCCCCCACATGCTCATAACTTTTGCAGTAAAATATACAACCATCAACCATAAAATAGGAACATCAACAAAATTTGTTCTTTTTTCTATCTCAGAAACTTGAAGGGTACCAGAACAGTTCAAATAACACTTGATTTGTATCTAGGAAACTTGCTTTACCTCTCCAGGTTTAAGCTGGCCTCTCTGCCTCTGTAAAACACAAACATAAACTACACAAACATGGGTGCATGTTTTGGCTGCACACAGCAGATTATGTCACCAATACTTCTGTGTTGTTCCAAAATGTTTATTAAAACACTGTGGAAACATTTGACCACAGTAAATTTTTCCACAGCTATTTCAGGAATCATATCTTCCTAAAAAATAAAGTACTAAAGGACTGTGGGCTAAAATCCAAAACATGTAGTCAAAGTTATAGAGGGATTTTCTTACTAATTGTCATGATTATTTCTTAATGCTGCCAGAACATAAAACCCATATTCCATAGAAAATGCACTGATTAATTCCTAACCCCTTTTGCAGCCTGCGTACAAAATGTCATGAAAACCTTTAACACACTGTAGCACAAGTTTATTTTATGAACACAATCAAATTATTAGGTACATTAAGCAAATATATATATATATATATATATATATATATATATATATATATATATATATATATATATACACACACACACACACACACACACACATATATATATATATATATATATACATATACACATATACATATAATACATATATTATTTATTTATTTATTTATTTATTTATTTATTGGGGATGCACCGAATGTTCGGCAACCGGAATTATTCGGCCGAAAATAGCAAGCAAAAAAAAAAAAAAAGCACTTTCGGTGTTATAATAATTGAAAATAATAAGTGAAAAGGCCGAATAAATTTGACCGAACAATGACATGTTTGATGACGCAACCAAATAGCTTAGCAACCAGAGTGAGACGCGCGAATGTCACGACCTCCACTTCCGGCAGCACGCGCGGAGAGATGAGGGGGTGCGCGCATGCACGACCTACGTGCACGAGTGCTCAGCGAGCGCATGCTCTTTGGATATTGACAACCGTGATATTGTTTACTGTGGACACGTGCATTTTGTTTCTGACTGGGAGCGGAAAAACCAGCGGGGACTAAATGAACTAATCTATAGTTTAAACTAACTAAATCTATCAAGGAACATAACATTAACAACATATCTAACTATACTATATCTACTATAATACTCCGCGAGGTGTACAGGGACTTGAGCGGTATATATCCCGAATATAATTAGCCGTATATAACCGAATATAACCATTTTTTGCACTCTTGTCAATACACTTTTTAATGCACTTTTTTGTTGTAGGCTACAGAGTGTTACATTCTTTCAGCAGTCAGTTACAGGCCTAACATAGGGTATTCAAGGGGGGCTCAAAGATGACCACATAAAAATATTTTTATTTTACTAATTTATTTATTTAAAGTTATATTGTGCCTTGGTGGTAGCCTACGCCTGCTGGAATGAAAAAAAATGTTCAGTGTTAAATAAATATTTTGAAATTATTTTTGAAATTTTTTTTCTTTGAAAAGCAAGACAAAATAGTAAAAAGCACATTTTGACTATTTAATTTATGCAATGGTGAAAAAAAATGGCAAAATAAATGGAAAAATTGCGAAAAAATGTGTTCGGTATTCGGCCTTTGGCCAAGTTTTCATTATATTCGGCTTCGGCCAAGAATGTTCATTTCGGTGCATCTCTAATATATATATGTATACATACATACATACATACATACACACACACACTATATATATATTATATATAGTATATAATATATATATATTATATTATATATAGTATATAATATATATATATATATATATATATATATATATATATATATATATATATATATATATAAAATCTCAAAGCTATGGTCACCTTGCTAGCCTATTATTGACACATCAGTTTTTTAAATAACTGGGGGTTTTTTTTTGTTTTTGTTTTTTTATACATGCTTGTCTTAATTATAATGGATTATTGATTGACACTTCTATTTGTTTCAACTGACATATCTGTCCTTATTGTTTGTTTGTTACACTTTTGTGAATATAATACATTTGGTGCACAGAACTCCTTAGTTTCAAGTACAAACTGTGTTCATGCAAACAATTTTTATAAAAGCTTTTACACTTGAAAACACTTTTTAAAAATGTACTAGTAAATAACCATAAGAACTTGTAATATTATAATGTTTCAACCATTTCTGTTGTCATATTTGTTCCATTTATTCATGGGGCAAATGTTGTTATAAGGTATGTGTTTATCTTTCATCAGCTGCTGTTTGAATTTACTGTAAACAACTATTATTCAGTGAAAGGCATATTTGGTCTCATTTCAGAGAACGGGTGATACCATTTCTCTGTCTGTTTTTGTTGTTTGTTTATTCTACCCAATCCTATTTTTCCACCTTCATATTTTGTGTTATGGAATCCCCAAAAATTACAAAAGTCATGTGATCTAATGAGTCAAAAAAATGAACACTGTAAATACAAAGATGGAATATAGAATGAGTTAAGAAAAAAATCTATAGATGTCCTGAGTTAATCATTTACTATACCCCCCCAAAGCTGGGCAATTTTCCTATTTTATTACACATAACACAATTTTTGTTGATTATCTATTTCCTATTTTGTTCACACAACATTTCCTAATTACTTACAGTGGGATCCAAAAGTCTGAGACCACATTGAAAATCTGGGATTTGTTTTAATTTGCAACTGGAAAAAACAAAGTTTTAGAATTTTGAAAATTCTGAAACAGAAAAAAGGAAATGTGCAACAGGTTTTACACAAACTTGTGGAGTCTGTGTCAGCTTGAGTGTACACTGTCATTAAAGCAAAAATGAGATATAGCAAATACTTACAAATTCTGAAATTCAAGTAAACACTTCTAATATTCTAGCTTTCACAAGTTGTTGCTGATAATATCATTTGTAATGAAACCCTTTGTGTTAAATTGAAAAAGAATGCCAAACAGAAACATTTTCACTAGTGGCCTCAGACTCCACAGTATATGATAATGAGAGGGGTATTTCCAAACGTATAAGGTGTTAGATTAGAACAAGGGAGTTGAATCTCATATTAATTGTAACTACTAGAACATACCAGAACAATCAATTGTGTCAATGTCAAGCACATTAAAGATTGGAATACTAATCAGCAATTAATAATCTTTAGGCTTATTGCAACAGACCTTGTGGGAAAACTCAATATAATAGAGCCAAACATCTGATCAATATGAAGCAATGCTCTATTAATGCTAAGGGATTAGTTGCACAAAGCTCTTTGGCCTACCTGTTTCATCCACACACACACACACACACACACACACACACACACACACACACACACACACACACACACACACACACACACACACACACACACACACACACACGGTACAGCCAGCTTGGCCTTGTGCCACCACTAGACGGAGGCAGAGAGAACCTTCGCAATTATAATCAGTGGCGATCGGCTCCACCTGTACCTGGATCTATTTTAAGAAGAGCTCTTCACTCACACAGAGGTAAGTCTTGAGTTATACTTTCTACTGTGCAGGTGGCCCAGTTCGCAGCAGCTAACTCTGGTAATATTCTCTAGCCAAGTCTTGAGCTCCCTGGAACTCTAAGGGTCTGGATCCATCAACTGATCTATCTATCTATGCATGCCGCTAAAATATCTCCTTAGGCAGTTAAAATTGATCTTGACATTTATTTATCACCCAAAATGGAATTCTGAGGTAGGTTTTCATATAACAGGCAGGATTAGGCTAACACACAACATAAAGGATAAAACTGATACAAGTCCAGACCTATCATTTCACCACTTCACATTGAAATTGTAATTCAAAACTACTTCATCCTCAATTTTAATGAAATTTTCATTTCAAGGAAAAGAGGAAGACAACAGACTGTTGCTTAGTAAGTATTGCAACCAACTCATTTGCCTTGTCTGTCTGTGCCTGGCCAGTATTCTAGCTGTACTTCTTCACATGATTTGTATTGTAATGCTGTTGAATATTAAATTTCTTTTTAATATACGGCATTCAGAATCCACCTTCTGTTTCTTTAGAAGAGACATTTTTCACATACCCACATTTTCACGTTATGTTGGAAGTACCGAAAAATTACAAGTAACCATTAGCAACAGTAGGCACATATACCCTACGGATGACAAGAGGACCTCTAGTGGATATATAAGTAACTGCATCTGTGTGTGGATAATTCTTTACATTTCCATTACATTACTGCATTACATTTCCGTTACTTGGCCTACGGGCCGGCCGGTTATGGCCTGTGAACCATATGTTTTGCACCCCTGATCTAGATGGTATACACCAATCAGCCACAACATTAAAACCACTGGTAAAGTGAATAACATTGATTATCTAATTACAGTGGCACCTGTCAAGAGTTGTGAAAGATAGAAATTATTAATGGTGCTTGCTATCCCATTGAGAATTCAGTCAACAATGTCCAACCAAAATGATGAACCTGGCAAATCTGCCAGGAAGAATGGGCAAAAATCACTCCCAACTGGTGTGAAAAGTTGGTTGGAATTTACAACTTAAAGTTGTTATTGCAGGAAAAAAGTTGCACCAAGTATTAATCTGAAGGGGTTGAATAATTAACTAAACAGAATTTACAAGTTTTTATTAGTGGTGCTTGCTATACAATGCAGTGCTGGGAAAGATTACTTGCCCCATACGGATTTCTTCTGTTTTTGTGTATAGTTCATGTTAAATAGATTTAGATTTTCAAAGGAAATACAACATAAAACAAAGGCAACTTGAGTTTGTTTAAAACAGTACAGTTTTTTTTTTCTTTTATTGAAGCAATAAAATCCAACACCTATAATCTATGTGAAAAGCTAAGTGCCCCCTTAAATTTTAAATCTGGTAATGCCACCTTTAGCAGCAATAACTGCAACCAAATGCTTTCAATAAAAGGTTCACAACACTGTTGTGGAACTCTTCTGTGAATAACTGCTTTAGTTCATCCACACTGGAGGGTTTTCGAGCATGAACTGCACGTTTAAGGTCCTGCCACAGCATCTCATTTGGGTTCAAATCAGAACTTTGACTAGGCCACTCCAAAACTTTAATTTGGCTTTTTTGAGCCATTCAGAGGTGGACTTACTCCTATACTTTGGATCATTGTCTTGCTGCATGATCCAGTTGCGCTTGAATTTCAACTTATGGTCTGAGTTCGGACATTCTCCTTCTGGTATACAGTAGAATTCATGTTTCCCTCAATTATTGCAAGTTGCCCAGGCCTTGAAGCAGCAAAGCATCACCATACCCTCACACTGCCATCATCATGCTTGACCACACTTTTTGTGGAATTCGGCGTTTGGTTTATGCCAAGTGTAATGGGACCCCTGTATTCCAAACAGTTCCATTTTCAACTCATCAATCCACAGAACATTCTCCCTAAAGGTGTGAGGATCATCAAGGTGTGCTTTGTCAAAATTCAGACAAGCCTTAATGTTCTAGGTTAGCAGTGGTTTTCACCTCGCCAGTCTTCCATGGATGCCATTTTTTCCCAGTGTCTTTCTGATAGTGGAGTCATGAACAGTGACCTTTATTGATGCAAGAGAGGCCTATAGTTCCTGTAGTTGTTGCTGTGCTCTTGGAGGAATTTGGGAAAGTCAGCCACTGGGAAGGTTCAGTACTGGGCTGAGTTTTTCCATTAGGAGATAATGGTGCTCACTGTGGTTCTTTGGAATACCAGAGCCTTTGAAATAGTTTTGTAACCTACCCCAGACTGATGTATTTCAATCACCTTCTTCCTCATCATTTCTGGAATTTCTTTCAACTCTGGCATAGTGTGCTACTAGATAAGACATTTTAACCAACTTTATGCTGTTGAAAAAGTTCTATTTAAGTGTTGATTTGATTGAACAGGGTTTGCAGTAATCAGGCCTGGTTGCATCAATTCCAGCTAAAGCCCATTATGAATGCAGTTTCATAGATTTGTGCTATTAGTAACTATAAGGGCAAACACATTTTCCCAGAGGCCCAGTTGATAATTTTTTTTGCTCAATGAATAACATCATTTAAAAACTGTATTTTGTGTTTACTCAAGTTGGCTTTGTTTTACCTTAGAATTTGTTTTAATTTCTGAAACAATTTAATGAGATATACAAAAAAACAGAAGAAATCAGGCAGATACTTTTTCACAGCACTGTAATTGTACATAAGTTTTATTATTGGTGGTGCTTGCTGTGCAATGCAATTGTCCGTGTATTTTACAGTGGGTTTTTTTATTTTTGAAAGTTTGTGAACCCTTTAGAATTTTCAATACAAGTTCACAAATATGACCTAAAAAATCATCAGGTTTTCACCCAAGTCCTAAACATAGACAAAGAGACAAAAAAAGAGACAAATATTATATTTGGTCATTTATTTATTGAGGAAAATGATCCAATATTACAATATCTGTGAGTGGCAAAAATGTGTGAACTTCTAAAATTAACAGTTAAACTGAAGGTGAAATTAGAGTCAGGTGTTTTCAATCATTGGGATGACAATCAGGTGTGAGTGAGCGCTCTGTATGCTCATCAGGCTGATATCAGAATGTTACAAAACCATCTCTAAAGTGTTTGGACTCCATCAATTCACAGTCAGAGAGATTGTGTACAAATGGAGGAAATTCAAGGCTATTGTTACCCTCCCCAGGAGCAGTCAACCAAAAAAAGATTACTCCAAGAGCGAGACTTGTAATAGTCACAAGATCACAAAGGAACCAAGGGTAACGTCTAAGCCTTCTAGGCCTCTCTCACATTGGCTAATGTTAATGGCAGGGTTGCAAGGAGAAAGCCACTGCTCTTCAACACCACAACAGTGGTGGTTTTGTAATGCCAATAACTCAAAATATTAGGAAAATTAAAAATGGTCGAGCAACCTGCATTGGATCACTTGAGATGGAATGACCCAGAAGTCTATTGGAAAGAGGTTTTATAGACAGATGAGACCAAAATAGATATTTTTGCTTTAAATGAGAAGCGTTATGTTTGGAGAAAGGAAAACACTGCATTCCAGCACAAGAACCTTATTTCAACTGTGAAATATGGTGGTAGTAGCATCATGGTTTTGGCCTGTTTTGTATCTGGGCCAGGACGGCGTGCCATTATCAATGGAACAATGAAGTCTGAAGTATACCAACAAATTATAAAGGAAAATGTCAGGACATCTGTCAGTAGTTATAAAATTGATTGATGATTTATGACCCTCTGTGTTCCCCTGACTGACAGTTCTGTAGGTGTACCTAATTTATGACCAGGGGTGGGTAGCCCTATGTATGTAGGCATGTGTGGGTATGTGTGCGCACGCTACTGGCAGTTGTCTTTCTGGGTGTATGCTTCCTTCCTGGGGATATGTATTGTGGGGGGGGGGGGGATGTGGGGGGTGTGTGTGTGTGGGTGGGGTCCCTCCACCAAATGTATTTGAGATTGTTGTGAAATGTGCTTCTCACAGTATTAATCCACACACAGTGAATATTTGTTTCTGTAATTACTTATGTGGTATTGTTTTATTTTGAATCCTTAGATGGTTTAGATTAAATATGTCTGATGCAAGAAAAAGTGTATCAAATGGTTAATATTGTTTATACATGTGTGTTACTGTGTGGGGGATTTCATTTTGTGTAACTAAGCTGTTAGAAAATGTATGATGGTTGAATGTGAATATAAATGAGCAGAATGTTTGCTTGTGAAATAAATGAAACATTTGTTGATTAAGTTTTTGAGAGAATGGCATGACTTTGAATTAAAAATTGACTGAAATAAAACCCATGTCACGTACCGTGACTGAATATGGAAGCAGATGCGGGTGACAGACTCAGGCAGAATAATCCAAAGGACTTGACAAAGTTCGTAGTTGAGAAACAGGCAGGGGTCAGGCAAACAAAACAGGACAAGGCAGAAATTGAGGTTGGGAAGGTAAACAATGGTCAAAGTCACTTTGTCAAAACACGAGAGATAAGGCTTGGATAGCGGCGGAGAACAAGTCAGCCGAACATTTACTTCGCAAAGTCTGTATGCATCCAAAGTGCGGTGGTGAGAGTGTGTTAGTGATTGGCTGCAGGTGTGTGTGATTAGAACTCCGGGGAAGGTGAGTGCATGCGTGTGTGGGGAAGTGTAGTCCTCAGTGGCCATGTTTGAAGTAAGCGGTGTTTCACGGGAAACCGAGTCGTGGCTGGGCTGAGATATGACAACCCAAAACAGATAAACCATATTCGATATGGCCGAAGAAATGAAAAAAAAAATCCTTTATTATTCTAAACAGGGATCCTTTTAGGAAGTAAACGTTTTAAAGATGTAGGTTTTAAAAGAATTGCACATATTACATACCTTCTAAACGGTACCCCTTAGGAGGTAAAATATTTTAAAGTGTTGTTTAAAAGAATCACACGTTTAGTTTAAATTAGATGACCATTTTTTTCGTGAGATGTCTTGTAGGATCTGATACACACAACTACTGGTAAAAAAAAAAAAAGATCATCTCTATACACTCCGCCCTCCACACGTGTTTCCCCCGGCAGACAGTTCTGTAGATAGCGTAAATATATGACCTGGCAGACAGTTCTGTAGATCGCGTAAATATATGACCTGGCAGACAGTTCTGTAGGTTGTGTAAATTTATGAGCTCTGTGTGTTTTCCCTGACTGTCAGTTCTGTAGATCGTGTAAATTTACGAAGGCTGTTAAAACCTTCTACACGAACATCCTGGCAGCTGACTGTCTGTGTGAGATAGGAACCATATCCTGGGTGAGGGGGTGTGGGGTTTGCTAACGCCTTATTTATGTTAATGAGTTTAGTATATGCATGGTTCATGGCGTTACGAACCCCCCCACCAATACGTACTTGCGATGTTTAAAAACAGAGTCAGCCAAACAGAAGCTCTAAGATCGTGGCTGTGTACCAACGTTTGTGCGGTGAAATATAAATGAATCGTCATTTTCTCATTTTAGTTTACCACTTAATTTTGTTTTATTTTGTGGAATACTTCAAAGTGGAGATGGCTGTCTATCTTATTTCCTAATATTCTTGACCTTGTTGATAAAATTCAGTTCCTGAACCAGGCGAGCCATATGTACATGTATTATAGTTTATAAGTGTTTGTGCCTATGTATGATGTGTTGTGTATGTGTAGAATTATTATTATTATTATTATTATTATTATTATTATGTTTTTATTTTTACCACCAAGGATCGAACTCAGGCAGGTCGAGTCAGGTCGAATAACCCCGTGCACAGTAAGTGTTTGTAATGCTTAGTTATTTAATCTACCTACATTATTTGATGGAGATGTTTAAATATGTTCTTATGTTTAAACATTTCTTATGTTTTATGTATGTATGTTTACCGCGCAAGGTTTGTCAAATCTTGTAAACAAGATTGTCATTTCAGAGCTCAAAAATCATATGGTGAGTGTTAGGGACTGTGGTATAGCGACAAAACCAAGAAGAAATAAATGTAAAGCGGTTACGATCGCTCCGGGACATGGTCCAATTGATGGTTGTTTGAAAGACACAGACTTAGTGCCTCCCAACACCTGAACAGAAGCGGTCGAGATGTTCACCCGGACTGGCAGACTGTATGTTGTATGTGTAAAAATGTATGATAAAACACTGTTTTATTTTTCCTAATTCGTACTGATTTCAGAGTTGATTACAGAGTTGGTTGTGAATGAATGTGCGGCAGCGGCATCGCGTGATATAGACAACGTTTTGAGTTGGGATTGAACTGTTGGAATCATAGGACGCTTGTGCATTTTCCCAGGCTCATGGAGAAACGTGTGCCAGCTAATGTTTGGTGACTGCGGGAGACAGCGACTCTGAGGCTCTACCTTCACACAAAGAAGCTTGCAGTCGCGAGTCGCCGGCTGTTATAGACAACAGAGCCTTATTCGAACTGATGCAAAGCGGTTTCAAGACCATATTGGGACGTTTTAACACCATTTATGTTCGTATTGAGGTGCTTGAGAAGCATTTCTGCTGTCGTTGAGGAGCGTTTGGATGCCTTTGAGAAGAAACAGGGTGTGTTTAACCAGTCTGTGACGGATACGCTACAACGACACAGCCATCTCATATAAACATATTATAGCTACACAGAGACTCTATGCTGGGGAGAATTGACGCACTGGTTACGATCAAAACCTGACGACAAAATTGTTAAACCAGGTTGTACACATTTTTAAAAACAAACTCGGGTGAGTTGTAATATACGTTTCATACATCTGTGTGTTTGCTTGTAATAGGCTAGTTGTTGATTCAATATTGTTTACTGTTTTGTAGTGTTTTCACAATTTTTTTTTATAACCATAGTTGTTTCAAAATGTGTGTTTTATGAATCAGTTTGTAATCAGGGATCAGTAGCTAAGTCTAGACGATGCATCGACAGTGGGATCCCCCTTGAACAGTGCAGCAACACAGAAACGTTGCGGTATTTATATCAGACAATGGATGTTATTAATAGATCTGAGTCTACTACTGACTCTTTGTTGGAATTATTAAACATGGCGAAATCAATGGCAGATGGCACACAGTATGTGCACCACAGAAATCTTAGCACTATTTATATTGTGCAGAGTTTATTTTGCCAAGGAAAGTCCAGCAGGACTATCAGCTTAAACACAAATGATCTGATGTTGTTTAAAAAAAAACCCCAGAGGCGCCAGTTAGGTGAGTGTGCTAGGAAGGTAAATGTGTCCCGGGAACACAAAATCTTTTATGGAGTGTTATCAAGACACAAACAACAAACAAACAACAAACAAACAACAAACACAAACAAACCTTTTGGTTAATTGATGATTGATTATAAAACAAAAACACCTGAAGACTATCGGCTCAGAACATATTTACTTGCACCATATCCTGTGGTATATCTCCAGAAAAGAAGATATATCAAAGAAGAAGTGAAAATGTCGGCCAGACTTTGTAGAAACCTGCTGCTTTTAAAAATATTATTAAAAGCACCACCCAAACAGAGACGGATTATTTTACAAACTGCCACAGAGAAGCTCACTGTGACATTGTGTGAAGTAGCTCTTAATGTTCTCTATGGCAATATACCGCTCACATCGCAACAATACCAGAAACTGAGAAAGAGGAAAAGCGTAATCAAATTTGTTGAGGATAAAAAGATTGATGTTAAAAGAAAGAGACGTGTAATAAATCAACAGGGGGCTTTCTCCTAACGCTCTTAAGCGTCGCTATTCCTTTTCCAGCTTGATTGCTTCTAGTTATGTGGGGATGGAGTATGCAGAGATGATGTTTTTAGTTCTGCAGCATCAGCTGGATAAACTAAGGATTGGTACCCCCTGCGACTCTATTCAGCAGGTTGTGGAGAATGATTTGGACATGACAATACAATACTGTATATGTGACCAATAAAGACTCATTATTATTATCATGACGAAAAGAAATATTTTGCACAGATCTGACTTGGACAATAATGAAAAGGCAAAGCTGTACACAAATGTTTTACAACATTTTTTAACACTCGCTAGACAAGAGGACCAGGAAACCAGCACATTAACATTAACACTTCCACAGACTGACCACGCTGAAAAAGAATAGCCATCTGCGACAGCCAGTGTAAACCCCCATGATGATTTGGATAATGTTGTGGATGACATTTTGAAGAATGTTCTGCAGAGGAGTGTAAAAAAAGTTCACTACATATTAGATAAAATGGCTAAAATTAAAGATGTCACTTCTTGGGACAAGTCAGGTGAGTTTGTGTTTAAAGGTAGAACAATTCCTGGTTAGCACATGCTCAATTTAATTAAAAGCATCACGGCTCCGCAAAAGACTTCTGATGCCCAGAGACCTTTCGGATGGCACCAATTTCTGGAGGCTTTTGCTACTTTAAACATACCTTACTCCATGATACCAAACCATTATGTCAGTACAATTAACTCTTTCAAAGCCAAGTCAACGTCGCATATAACCAACTCATCTAAGAAGCTTAAAAAACAGAAAATGCTTCCGAGCTCACCATCAACACTATCAAATTATTCAGATGCCCCAGTATTTAAATCACCCTCTCTTGACACGAGTCAGTGGCTAAGTTTTTAATCTCTGAGTTTCTAATGTTTATGATCTTGTTATTATCTGTATTGTTGGATGTGATGTATGTGTAGCAAGCCGTCCGGGCCCAGATGCAGCAAAACAGGCCCAAACCATTATACCACTGCAACCATGTTTCACAGCTGGGATAAGGTTCTTATGGTGAAATGCAGCATTTTCCTTTCTCCAAACAGAATACTTCTCATTTAAACCAATAAAGTTCTATTTTGGTTTCATCCATCCACAAAACATTTTTCCATTAGACTTCTGGCTTGTCCACATGATCTATAGCAAACTGCAGATGGCAGCAAAGTTATTTTTAGAGAGCAGTGATTTTCTCCTTCCAACCTTGCCATGCACACTGTTGGAGCCATCTTAATTTTCTTTTGCATTAGAGTAGAATTTTTGTGTCATTATATAGGTGATGATGAATCCATTTAACTTTTGTTATTCTTTTGAGCTGAATACCTACCTCTAGTGTTGCATACCAGTCACTGCACCTAGATGATACCTGTAGGGTCCTGTTTGAAATGATGTGGTAGCCTGCAAAGAATGCCTATCAGTAAAAAGCAAACAGTTTTCAACCACATGGTATGTTGATGTTTAGTTGATTTATTGTTTTATTACTAATTATGTTAAACTTCATTAAAACTTATGGAACTTATATTTGTCAAAAAGAATCATACTTGATTATACTGACAAATAAATGGAAAATACTCTACATGAAGCGAGTTCAGTGTTCTCTTGATGGTAGACTCGTACATGTACATGTGAAAAACAAGTACACCCCATGGAAATTGTTGAGGGTTTTTTTTTTTTTTTTAAACATATTTGGACAAGCAAACATTTGATCCTCTTTGTAAGAGTGCCTATTAATAAAGATGATGCACTCTATCAAATGACACATAAAAGTGACATTTTGTAGTTATATTCACAATCTAAATTAACAAAAAAACAGATTAGTCACATGGAAAAAATAAGTACACCCCTACATTTATCACACCTGTAAATCCATAAAATTATTATCAGGTGTTCAAGATTGGGTGTCAGTGATCAGAATCTGCTTAGGGAGTGCAAGTGCTATTTAGATCTCTCGCATCTAGTGTCTGGTGTTCCCTTTGTTATTGAGGTGTCATCATGCCAAGATCTATAGAGTTCTATAAGGCCTTCAGAAAAAAGACTGATGATGCCTATGAGTCAGGCAAGGGATTTAAAAAGATCTCCTAATTATTTGAAATATATCATTCCACTGTAAGGAAAATAATCTACAAATGGTGCAGATTTCCAAGACTACCAATTTGTGTGTGCAATACGTTAGCCCATAGGGCTTGCTGAAAGAGAGTTTCCTTGGATTTTCACAGCATGAGGCATTTGATGCTACGGGTAGTACATGCAACAAAACCCTCAAACATCTTGCAACTGAAAGAATATTGCATGGAAGAGTGGTCAAAAATTGCAGCAGGCCCAGTGGATAATTATGTATGTATGTATGTATATATCTTTTCATGTGACAACACTGAAGAAATGACACTTTGCTATAATGTAAAGTAGTGAGTGTACAGCTTGTGTAACAGTGTACATTTGCTGTCCCCTCAAAACAACTCAACACACAGTCATTAATGTCTAAACCACTGGCAACAACAGCGAGTACACCCTTAAGTGAAAATGTACAAATTGGGCCCAATTAGCCATTTTCCCTCCCTGGAGTCATGTGACTTGTTAGTGTTACAAGGTCTCAGGTGTGAATGGGGAGCAGGTGTGTTAAATTTGGTGTCATCACTCTCACATTCCCTCATACTGGTCACTGGAAGTTCAACATGGCACCTCATGCCAAAGAAAACTCTGAGAATCTGAAAAAAAGAACGTTGCTCTACATAAAGATGGCCTAGGCTATAAGAAGATTGCCAAGACCCTGACACTGAGCTGCAGCACGGTGGCCAAGACCATACAGCGGTTTAGCAGGGCAGGTTCCACTCAGCACAGGCCTCACCATGGTCGACCAAAGAAGTTGAGTGCACGTGCTCAGCATCATATCCAGAGGTTGTCTTTGGGAAATAGACATATGAGTGCTGCCAGCATTGCTGCAGAGGTTGAAGGGGTGGGGGGTCAGCCTGTCAGTGCTCGGACCATACGCCACACACTGCATCAAATTGGTCTGCATGGCTGTCGTCCCAGAAGGAAGCCTCTTCTAAAGATGATGCACAAGAAAGCCCGCAAACAGTTTGCTGAAGACAAGCGAACTAAGCACATGGATTACTGGAACCATGTCCTGTGGTCTGATGAGACCAAGATAAATTTATTTGGTTCAGATGGTGTCAAGCGTGTGTGACTGCAACCAGATGAGGAGTACAAAGACAAGTGTGTCTTGCCTACAGTCAAGCATGGTGGTGGGAGTATCATGGTCTGGGGCTGCATGAGTGCTGCCGGCACTGGGGAGCTACAGTTCATTGAGGGAACCATGAATGCCAACATGTACTGTGACATACTGAAGCAGAGCATGATCAGTATGCAGTATTCCAGCATGATAACGACCCCAAACAAGACGACCACTGCCTTGCTAAAGAAGCTGAGGGTGAAGGTGATGGACTGGCCAAGCATGTCTCCAGACCTAAACCCTATTGGGCATCTGTGGGGCATCCTCAAACAGAAGGTGGAGGAGCACAAGGTCTCTAACATCCACCAGTTCTGTGGTGATGTCATGGAGGATGGCAGTGGCAACCTGCGAAGCTCTGGTGAACTCTATGCCCAAGAGGGTTAAGGCAGTGCTGGAAAATAATGGTAGCCACACAAAATATTGACACTTTGGTTCCAATTTGGACATTTTCACTTAGGGGTATACTCACTTTTGTTGCCAGCGGTTTAGACATTAATGGCTGTGTGTTGAGTTATTTTGAGGGGACAGCAAATTTACACTGTTACACAAGCTGTACACTCACTACTTTACATTGTAGCAAAATGTCATTTCTTCAGTGTTGTCACATGAAAAGATGTAATCAAATATTTACAAAAATATGAGCGGTGTACTCACTTTTGAGAGATACTGTGTGTGTGTGTGTGTGTGTATATTTTATTTATTTTTATATATATATATATATATATATATATATATATATATATATATATATATATATATATATATATATAATATGTATATATATAAATAAATAAAACACATACGTACACACATATACATTATATATACATACATATATACGTATGTGTATTTGTGTAATATATATATACACACATATACACAGTCATTGGCCACTTTATTAGGAACACTTGTACACACTCACTGTGATTATCCAATCAGCCAATCATGTAGCAGCAGAATAATGCATAAAATCATACAGATACAGGTTAAAAGATTCAGTTAATGTTCACATCAAATAGAATGGGGAAAAATTTGATCTCAGTGACTTTGACTGTGGCATGATTGTTGGCGATTCTAGAATTTACACAGAATGGTAAGTAAAACAAAAACATGCAGTATGTGGCAGTTCTGTGTGAAGAAAATCCTTGCTGATGAGAGTTTTGACTTTGACTGACAGGAAATCTACAGTAACCCAGTCACTCTGAGGTACAACTGTGGTACAAATTTACAACTGTGGTAAGCAGAATAGCATCTCCAACTTTGAGGTGGATGGGCTACAACAGCAGAGGATCACATCAGGGTCTACTCCCATCAGCCACGAACAGGCGATGTTTTACCAACTATCTACTGTTGTGCTCATAAATTGACAGCCAAAATCTGTGTTGTAAAACCACTGTACAAGTGTACTAGTACCTTACTGTATTAGTTTCAAAAACTTTGTCCTGCACAAGTACTGAGAACCCCATTGCTGGAATTAACCATCAATATTCATCTTAAAACCAGAGTATTATTACAGAAATTCACCATTCTGCATGGGTAGGACAGCATACAAACTTGATAAACAAGAACTCATTAAACTATATTTTAATATGCAATGAACTCAAACATTTTTTTATGTCTACAGTTCAATAATATAGTTACTTTTACCAAATTTTGAGCTTTATTAATAGAACTAACCAGTGAAATGTGTTTTTCAATGGTCATCACTGTTTAAAATACAAAAGCAAGGAAAGAAAAATAACCCACATACACAAGGAAGGCCATGAAGAATTAAGCAGTAAAAAGTTAGTGCAGTGAATTCATAGTATCAGCACTTATGAAAGTAACACAACTGATATCATAAGATAGCTCAAACTGACCAAGATATCATAAGATAGCATAAACTAGGCGGAGCGGTAGTTGTCTAGGGGGAGGCATTTTGTGCATAGTAATAACAGTGAGCACAAAAGCATGAATCCACAGCATCTATTGTCCTTAAGCAAGGACTGCCCATTATACTGCAGTTAGTTTTAGTTCTAAGGCACTCTTCAAACCTCTGCTTGTCTAAACAACAAGCTATTTCTTAGTGTTCTTCAGTGTCTGAATGCAGCCTATTATCCATGTCTGAGCTGCAAATATGAATGGAATCTGAGAAAAAGCACTTAAGAAGGATGTCACTGCACTGCTGTTTAGAGGATAAAAAGGAAAACAAGGGGAAGGTCAATGTATAAGAATCGAAGGAGTGTTGGGCAAAGAATAAGGTTGTTAACGAAGGTCACTCTCATCCTCTTGTATGGTTTTCTTGATGCGCAGCAAGATAGTGGTAAGCCACTGATCCAGTCGTGAGATTATATCATACTCCTTCACCTAAAAAGGGTAGTCAAGGGAAAAGAAAGAGAAATACTGAAAAAACAAATACTGTACAAATACTTATTTCATCACTGTATGCTCATTGTATGCAGTCTATTATTTTTTAATGAAGGTTTCTAATAATGCTTGAGTTGATTACACTATTAAGAATAATTTGACCTAAACAGCTACTCACGCAAGCTGCAGAAGATTTTATAAAATGTGTTTACTTACTGAGTCAGTATACATGTCAACATTCTGTTCCTCATATGCATCCAACAGTTTCTGTGTGAGTAAGAGGAAGTGTGAGTTACTATCGACAGCAAATATTTTGTTCTTTCCCCTGTAAAAGTATAACTTTTATATTCACACATACTTGTACATGCTTTTCCCCATCTTAAATATGTCATGCATTATCAAGCCCCAAACTTGGAAAGAAATCCAGCTTTACACAAAGACAATGGTAGGGAGCTAGCTGGCTAAAATTAGGTAGCTTGCAAAAAGACAAGTTGAAAAATCCAAAAATCAGATCAGATAAAAACACACGGCGCACATAGATTTAATAATAAAAATACACGCCCACACACAACCAGTCTAGGTTATAAAAATACATACAGTAGAAGCAACCAGGCAGGTGACTTTTGTTCTCCACATAGTCTTTTTAGTTAGCTTGCTAACAGTGATTGCCTCACTGTCATCTTTCTCATTTCGTTTCTTTATTTACAGATATTTTAAACATCTTATTAAGTCTCCAGCATATTAACATTAAAGGGCTTAATAACAAAAACCTCACCTTGACCAATTTGCATTCACGTGAGTCTGAAAAGGCAGGAAACATTTCCTCATACTTCTGCAAAGCCAGCTATTGGGGAATAGAGCAAAAGAGATTTAGGGGGGAAAAAAAATGGAAGAATTCAATTAAAATAAATCAAATAAATAAGAAAATGATATTTTAGGCTTAAGTATCTAACCTTGGCATTAAGCATGTCAACACAGAAGTGGCAAAGAGCTGCCTTAAAGAAATAATCCTTAGCACTGTATTTCAATAGTGTGCTGTCCATTGCTTGTGTTCCAACCTGAAATTTGCATGCGCATGCACACACAGAGAAGAGACGAGGTGTGAGAAACTGTAACATCAAAAGTAGTTTTATGAGGAAAATATGCAGCTTTATTTTCTACAAAAATGTCTAAAGTGGATTGTTCTGCACCCTACTCCACCATACAGATTAATCTCATAGCTGAGCGTGACAAGTCACTACATATTTAGTGAGAACTTGTTTGAGACTCCATTTATCTACTGCCATTTTCTCAGTATTACAGAAGCATTATGAAAATAAAAAACTTTATTTTGCACATCAAAATGGCTGTCAGTCACTGAGTACCAGATCAGAGGGCAAAAACTCTAAACTGTTCCACTGTAATCTCACAGTGAGTTTCTGTGTAGGTTTTTTTTTTTTTTTAAATTTTTTTTTACTTGAGGCGACATGCATCTTTGAGACGAATTGACATGGAGTAGCACACTAACTCTGGGTAGCTAGATAAAATATAATGTGGGGAACAGAACAAAACTATATGGCCAAAGGTATGTGGACACCCAACCATCACACCTATGAGAGCTTTTTGGACATCCCATTCCAAAACCATGGGCATTAATATTGTGTTGGCTCCCTCTTTGCGGCTTTAACATCCTCCTCTCTTCTGGGAAAAAATTATAAGCGTGTCTGTGGGAATTTGTGCCCATTCAGTTAAAAGAGCATTTGTGAATTCAAGCACTGATGTTGGTTGAGAAGGCCTGTCTCACAATTAACGTTCCAGTTAATCCCAAGGTGTTTAGTGGGGTTGAGATGTAAATGTCTATAACGGAGAGAAGATAGGCCCTGATGATCTCAACTGTCCTCACTAATCTCTGCAGGGTCTTGTGCTCCAAAACGGTGCAATTTCCAAACCAGGCTGTGATGCATGAGGATGGAGGTAGGAGATGGGCTTTTCTTAATCTACACAAAGAGATACTGCTACACATTGAGATGCTGCTGGGCTTTCTTGGCTATGGTTGGATGGATGGCTGGAGCTGATGTTGAGGGACCAGGTGAGGTTCTCTGCCAGGTAAACACCAAGGAATTTGGTGTTCTTGATGATCTCTGTTG